>NC_091157.1:47184705-47217205 GCF_040958095.1 Procambarus clarkii
CTACTGGGCTCTATCATATCTGTATGTGTGTGTGTGTGTGTGTGTGTGTGTGAAGCTGTAGAGTATCATTATTATTAACATCTTTATTGATAAAATTAATTTACAGTTTTGTCTGATCTGAGAAATTCAATTAGGTCTCATTATGAGGCTCGCTATGAGGATGATGCTCGTATTCACTGCCTCACAGGACCAGAGGATCATACACAAGGCAATATGGGGTCTAAATTGTAGATTGAAACACATACATATTTTATGAGGATACAATCTACTGCATCAGACATTATATACGTTTTAAATTTACGAATTTGTATATGCAATTTTGTGTTGTTCACTACCACACAAGACCAAGTTGGATTCATAAGAAAATCAGCTAAAATAAATAATTTAAATTCTCATTTATCGTTCTTTAAAATACACAAGGAAATTTAGGATAAATTGTTAGGATGTTAATATACCAGAATCAATGATATAGTTACATAGTTGATTGTAGAACAGGATCAGGAGGTCTAAAATATTTTAGTGTCACATTCAATAATGTAGTGTTCATATAAATGAACACTACATTATTGATTTAATGATTCATCACAGAGTTTACAAGCTGAATATTCTGGTAGTGGCTCAGCCTCACTAACCTGCCAGATGTGCCAATAGCCAAGGCGAATTTGTCCAATGACCACCCGGAACCTTAGGACTACGAATCCCTAGCGCTGTCCACTCAGCTGTCAGACCCCTTTTCCATAGTGATAGTAAAATAATCCCAAAAAGCAGGAATAAGATAATTATTGCTTATGTCCCTCACTGTTTATCATCATCCTGAGTGTTCTTAACTGAAATGAAGACTTAAGTGCTGCCAGGATGGTGAATTACCAGCATCTAAGAATATTATTTAAGCTGAGGGAGTCATAGAAGCCTTGCTATCCACTTGACTAATTACCTCTGGAGAGAGTAATTAATGTTTTGGTTGAGGAGATCACCAGTGATAAGCAGGAAAATTGATTACAGAATGCCATAAATGATGTTATTAATTATCCACAGTGGGAGAGGCTGAGAGCTGGGCGATTATACACTTAATGTGGTCATGGTCTTGGGCAGCTTCGTGGACCGGTGATTCATTATGGCTTTTGTGTTTTAATGTGACGTGAAATTGTGGGGTTGACAGATAATGGACTATCCCCATGGTGTGGAGGAATGGGGGGGATGATGCTAGCCCATGAGTCCCCATCCAACCCGTGCTCCTAACAGCACGTCGAATTTTGACGTATATACTACACAAGGCCAACAATCGTCGTACTAGAAAATGATTGCAGCTCGCGAACAGATTCTGTCCTGTTTCCTGTTTTGGGTCCTCTGGTAGGTTAGGATAAGGGCTCCTTAGTACGACAGTTTCTTGACGTTATGGAACTTTAGGAGGACGTGCTGCTCGATTCTGATAAGAGGTTTATGTACATGGATTTTAATCTCAGACAGTCTTTAAGGAAATTTAGAAATTAGATATAGATATAAGTGCTAAGTCAGAGGACAATATAGCACATGGAGGGCATATGATGATTGTTTGAAGATATGTGGAGATAGGGAGACTTAGTGAAGGAACAATGCCCAACCACTTGCACCATAGGGAATCGAACGTGCTTCATGAGATGATACCAAGCAAGCATTAAAAGAAAAATGACATTCTCCGAATTGACGACAAATATATATATATATATATATATATATATATATATATATATATATATATATATATATATATATATATATATAATTTATATGTCACGTTTACAAATGTAACATTACAAGATGGGAAATAAATTATTTCTTGGAATAAGATTAATTATTGTAAATTATTAAAAATAATTAATTATTAATAATAATTTTAGTGTGTCTTGGCAGACGAGTCGTGTCCATGATTGATCAACTCAGACACATTGTCATATATTTTCCTCAATTTAATACAACCAAATCTGTGTTGTTCAGCTTGATCCTTATTTGAAGAACTAAATAGAAAGAATTTTAAACGATTCGCTATCAAATTTAGTTCCCTCTATAAACGCTTAATCAGATTATGAGAGGTAACAGGTGGTGTTTGTGTGTGTGTTTGTGTGTGTGTTTGTGTGTGTGTTTGTGTGTGTGTTTGTGTGTGTATATGTGTATTTTACTACTTGTATTTACTGTTTGTATTTTTTATTTGTATTTACTATTTTTATTTACTATTTCTATTTACTATTTGTATCTGCAGAATCGAGCTATTATATCTTGGACACTGCCTTTCTAACCAATTTATTTTTCTTCTATTATTAATCTATTATCTATTACTATTATCTATTATCTGACTATTATCTACTACAAAGATGCATCTTACACACACACACACACACACACACATACACACACACACACACACACACACACACACACACACACACACACAAACATCCCCAGGAAGCAGCCCGTGGCAGCTGTCTAACTCCCAGGGGCCAGATTCACGAAGCAGTTACGCAAGCACTTACGAACCTGAACATCTTTTCTCGATATTTTGCGGATTTGTTTACAATTATTAAACAGTTAATGAGCTCGGAAGCACCAGGAGGCTGTTTATAACAATAACAACAGTTGATTGGCAAGTTTTCATGCGTGTAAATTGTTTAATAAAAGTAACCAAAGCCGTCAAAGATTATGGAAAGATGTACACGTTCGTAAGTACTTGCGTAACTGCTTCGTGAATCTGGTCCCAGGTACCTATTTACTGCTAGGTGAACAGGGGCACCAAGGTGAAAGACACTTTTCCCATCTGTATGTGTGTGTATGTTTTCACCTAATTGTGCTTAGAGAGGTGTTGGTACCACCTCTCAACTGTCAGTCAACTGGTGCACAGGTTCCTCAGTCTATCGCACTCTATCATACCTGTGTGGGTGAGGGAGGGAGGGAGGGAATTATCAGGGGGAAAGCGCCAAGCCATTACCACTATATAGCACTCGAAAGAGCTCAGGATTTGGGGTGGGACATGGGGAAGGAAAGAATGGTGCCCAACCACTTGGACGGTCGGGGATTGAACGCTAACCTGCATGAAGCAAGACCGTCGCTCTACCGTCCACCCCAAGTGATTGGGCACCTGTGTCGGGTGAATGCATACATGTTATTTAAGTCACGTGCGTTCACTAGCGAATGTCCCTGAATGCGTTCTTGAAATTTTAATTGTTGAAGCAAAACTAATAACATTCTCCCATGTTGAAAAATACCACTGATAGATAAGACCTTTATCAATGCTCTTAGATTAAGTGAAATATTATCATTATTTTAATCTCTTATAAATTCCTCTCCATGTAAGCAAAATTTTAATTCTAATAAAACTTTACTATTTTTAAATTTACTTTACGTCTTAATTTTACTAAAAGAAAGAGAAATCGACCAATGTTGCCATGACCAACACACAACTGCAATCTCCTGGTCACGCAAAATTTTATGAGATTCAGAGTGAACAAGCTGTCCCATTCATTTTTTATAAGTGCATTCTTGCTGTGCAGTCTCTCTCTCTCTCTCTCTCTTTGCACATAATTTTATTCTGTCTAGATATTTGCCAAACGTTGTTTTTTCCCATAACAGCTTCGTGTATCTGTTTGTTTAATTTTCTAATGTAGATGCTTTCCTATCATTTTGTGTACAATAGGTGATTATTGCCGTCAGTTCTGCTCTCTTACCAGTTGAGCAGTTTGTACACACCTGTTGGCTTACGTGGTGTATATGTTGTACCTGTTGAGCAGTTTGTACACACCTGTTGGCTTACGTGGTGTATATGTTGTACCTGTTAAGCAGCTTGGTCACCTGTTGGCTTACGTGGTGTGTATGTTGTATCTGTTGAGCAGTTTGTACACACCTGTTGGCTTACGTGGTGTGTATGTTGTATCTGTTGAGCAGTTTGAGCACCTGTTGGCATACCTGTTTTGAAGCCGGTTTCCCTACATGATGATGATGTATAGCCTACATGACAAGCCGGTCTGAATACTGACTTCTATACTTGTATCTCTACCATCCTTGTGCTCACCTGTCTTCCTCCTGACTTGATAAAAAATATTCCAATACGCATGTAAAAAAATATTTTACACAGTATCATAAATATATTTTGAAGAAAAAATCTCGTAGCAAATGAAAGCCTTGTAAGAATATTCTAATGTTGATTTGGCACACCTGGTATAGGCCTATGTGAATTCCCATGTATACATCTTCCCGTGTAGACATATGTAGACCTATGTATATGACCATAAGTTCCCACCCCACAAACACGTTTCCTTGTTTTTCTCAGCCTTTAACACAGGTAATTTGCCTTCCATTTAATGCTCTCATATATTCCACTCTTTACACTTTCACTCTGAGTGAGCAACTTTCTATTTAAAACTCTTGAACTTTCATCGGTTCACTGCCCATTTAGGCACTGTTTTACAGCTTCTATCTTTCTCTCGACTATCATCTCGGCGCTTTCAATAGTCCTCAACGTCTAAGAGTTCCTTGGTTTCTTTCGGTACCACTTGAGAGGAATGGGCAGTGTGTGTGTGTGCACCTTGCCTGCCCACGCCTCTATTAGCTAGTGTGTGTGTGTGTGACAGAAGTGCTGGATAACCCTTGGCTTAGTGCTCCCTGTGCTCTCTCTCTCGCCGTGTGTGTGTGTGTGTGTGTGTGTGTGTGTGTGTGTGTGTGTGTGTGTGTGTGTGTGTGTGTGTGTGTGTGTAATTACCTAAGTGTAGTTACAGGATGAGAGATAAGCTCGTGGTGTCCTGTCTTCCCAGCACTCTTTGTCATATGTGTGTATATGACACAGTGTGTATATATATATATGTGTGTGTGTGTGTGTGTGTGTGTGTGTGTGTATGTGTGTGTGTGTGTGTGTGTATGTGTGTGTGTGTATGTGTGTGTGTACTCACCTATTTGTACTCACCTATTTGTGCTTGCTGGGGTTGAGCTTTGGCTCTTTGGTCCCGCCTCTGAACCGTCAATCAACTGGTGTACAGATTCCTGAGCCTACTGGGCTCTATCATATTTACATTTGAAACTGTGTATGGAGTCAGCCTCCACCACATCACTGCCTAGTGCATTCCATCCGTTAACTACTCTTACACTGAAAAAGTTCCTTCTAACGTCCCTGTGGCTCATGTGGGTACTGTGAGTGTGTGTGTGTGTGTGTGTGTGTGTGTGTGTGTGTGTGTGTGTGTGTCTGTGTCTGTGTCTGTCCCTTTGCATGCTTTCTTTTGCATTATTCCCACTGTCTAAATCTTACTCAATCACTCTCTTTCCGTTTCCCCTCTTCCTTTATCACCTTCCCTATCGCTCTTCCTTCCTTTCTTGAGTTCTCACCCTTCCATCAAGTTACACTTAGATATAAAATATGCAAAACCCTGCTTCTAAAAAAAAAAAAAGTTTGCAGATCTGTGCATCAAGTTAGTTTGCTTCTATGGTATTACTTGCTAACTCGACTGATTCAAACACTAAAAAACCAACAAGTAGGTGGGTTTTACACACAGAAATCACAATAGCGTGATGCATCAAATGAACAAATATCACAAGGGTTTGGCAGAGTCGATTAAGGAGCGTATGAAATCCTTTCAGACGTAAGTTCGAACCCTCATCACGGCCCTTGTGGATTTGTTCATTAGGATTGTTTTGATTTTTCATTGGAGCTTCCTTGCAAGGGTCAATACAGGCCTTGTGCAGATTTCCTTATTCTTTTATTCTTATGCCGTGTAGTGTACCTCCTTAATTGCTTTCTCAATATTGTTTAAGAAAGTCACATAATTACTTGTAATTATGTGATTTAACAGCCCATTCTTGGCTGTTAAATAATCTTTATACTAAACTGATCACTATACCTAAAATCACCAGCTTTCGCATCAGCCTCCACTAACCTAATTACATCTCACCCTTATTAATTACATTACAACCGTTGAAAACATCCCAACCATTTACTTACCCTAAACCCATTAACTCAGGATTTGACGTCCTCCAATCCTCTAATTGGCTCCCACCCCCAATAATCTCCCCCCATGAAACTACCTCCTACACCATTTATCACATTTATCTTCTAAAATTACCTCCCATGCTAATAATTGCCTGAAACCCGTGGTAATGAGCAAACCCGCCTTACACCTCCCACAGTAGGAACTAATCTTCCCTTTAAAGGAGAAACCCTGGCACAGAATCCATAATAGTATTGGGATAATAAAAATGCATTGGATTCTAATCTTGGGATTCCATCCACGTCCCGACAGCTGCCTCCCACGTCCCCACAGCTGCCTCCCACGTCCCCACAGCTGCCTCACACGTCCCCACAGCTGCCCACACGTCCCCATAGCTGCCCACACGTCCCCACAGCTGCCTCCCACGTCCCCACAGCTGCCTCCCACGTCCCCACAGCTGCCTCCCACGTCCCCACAGCTGCCTCCCACGTCCCCACAGCTGCCTCACACGTCCCCACAGCTGCCCACACGTCCCCACAGCTGCCTCCCACGTCCCCACAGCTGCCTCCCACGTCCCCACAGCTGCCTCCCACGTCCCCACAGCTGCCTCCCACGTCCCCACAGCTGCCTCACACGTCCCCACAGCTGCCCACACGTCCCCACAGCTGCCCACACGTCTCCACAGCTGCCCACACGTCCCCACACCTGCTCTCACGTCCCCACACCTGCTCTCACGTCCCCACAGCTGCCCACACGTCCCCATAGCTGCCCACACGTCTCCACAGCTGCCCACACGTCCCCACACCTGCTCTCACGTCCCCACACCTGCTCTCACGTCCCCACAGCTGCCCTCACGTCCCTACAGCTGCCCACACATACCCCACTACTATTAACTCCCACCGTTCCCAGCATTATATTTCAACGGCCCTAGGTATGCTGTAACCCCCCCCCCAACAGATCTATTGCAACGCCCCTACATATCCATGTTGCAACGCAACATGGATATTTGTTCATCCCACATATTGCTACACCCCCCACAGTAATATTGCTATACGCCCCCCACAGTAATATTGCTATACGCCCCCACAGTAATATTGCTATACCCCCCACAGTAATATTGCTATACGCCCCCCACAGTAATATTGCTACACCCCCACAGTAATATTGCTATACGCCCCCCACAGTAATATTGGTATACGCCCCCCACAGTAATATTGCTACGCCCCCCACAGTAATATTGCTATACGCCCCCGACAGTAATATTGCTACACCCCCCACAGTAATATTGCTATACGCCCCCCACAGTAATATTGCTATACGCCCCCCACAGTAATATTGCTACACCCCCCACAGTAATATTGCTATACGCCCCCACAGTAATATTGCTATACGCCCCCCACAGTAATATTGCTACACCCCCCACAGTAATATTGCTATACGCCCCCTACAGTAATATTGCTATACGCCCCCCACCGTAATATTGCTATACGCCCCACAGTAATATTGCTATACGCCCCCTACAGTAATATTGCTATACGCCCCCCACCGTAATATTGTTATACGCCCCCTACAGTAAGACTTCCAATGTCCCGGAGTTAGAGTACTACGTCCATGCTAGCCGCCATGTTACCAGCGACGTACGTGGCTGAGTAGCCTTCATCACCGACGTGAATATCGCCGGGTATCGTCTTCCCTGAAGCTGGTTATCAGATTTCTTTTACACTGTTGGGGTAAACTGTCATTTAGTTTGGTTATTGCTGTTAGGCTGGATGTTAGTGAATATATTTGAAAATGGTGCTCCATGCTGCAATCAGTTGTACGGATAGTCACAGTACATACATACATACATACATACTTATATACATATATATACATACATATATATAAGCTCAAGTTATATATTCAGACATGTTCAGAACATGTAATGGACCAGAGTGTGTCTGGGATAGTGATAAAATGGGTTCTTCAGGCTCTTACGCTCATTTGTAAGTTTAGTAAGTATGTGGAAGTCCATTTTTATGGTGGGTCCACTTTTTGGTCCACCTGTTGGTCCACCTGTTGGTCCACCTGTTGGTCCACCTGTTGGTCCACCTGTTGGTCCACCTGTTGGTCCACCGTCATAGTCAGGACCACGGCCACTGACAATTACATCAAAGAGCTTTGAGTACTCTTGGATTTACCTTAGTTGTAAAGGTACTAAGTTACTATTAATGTGTAGTAATGCATAATATAATATATATTATAAAATTATATAATATTATACTATATATATAATATTATATTATATGTAATATATATAACATATATAACATATATAATATATATTATAATATAATATAATACTAATGTCCTAATGTACTGTGTATTAATGTGTACTAATATACTACTAAGGTACTATTAATGTGCCTTTGAGTGCTTACTTATCACTATGTGGGATGCGAGATCTGATTCACCTGTTCTGTTAGAGATTAACTATCCTAATGCTCTAATTGCTTGTCGAAATTGGCTTTAAATATGTGGGTGGAGGTGGCTTCCATAACTTCTTTCGGTACATTTCACTCGTTCACTGTATTTCCTTAGATTTCTTAGATTCGTTTTGTTTTCTGCTTCCACTTTTTCTCCTTCTTTCTCTTAGTTTAAAAAGGCTGTCCTGCTTCTCCTTTTCTATTCCGTTCAGTATCTTTAATGACATGATCATGACCCCTTTATTATTTTATTATTTGTGGTTGTCAGATCTGGTTCCATTAGTCTATCCTCGTGGCTGAGTCCTCTAAGCTCTGGCACCAATTTTGTTGCAAACGTCTTTACATTTTCTATTTTGGTGATATGCTTTACAAAGGTGTGCATTCCATGCCAGTGCTATATACACCAGTTTGCCTTGATGTCCTGATTTACGTTTCTAAAGGATGTTATAACATAAGTGTTCAATATGTGGCAGATTATATTGCAATTGCAGATGTTGCAATTATAACATTAACGTTGTTAGTGTTATAATTATTTACTCCTAATTCTTTCTCTCGTTTAGATTCCTATAGTTACCTTATCCTTATGGTGTAGGTAAATTCCTGTCTTCCTGTCTCGCTTTCCCATCTTTATTCAACCTGTCCTCTTACAAGGAACGTCGCATTTCGGTCGTATGCGTTACGTGAGGCCAAAAATTGTTGTACTAGAAAATGAAAGCGGCTGGCGAAAGTGACGTACTGTCCCGTCTTCTGTTTTGGGTCCTCTGGTAGGGTAGGAGAGGACACTCTAAATTGACCGTTTTCTTGACGTTGGGAAACCTTGAGAGGACGGGTTGCTGTATTACCTCACACTTCTTGGGATTGAATTCCAGTAACTACTTCTTTGTCCTCTCCTGGAATCTGTCAAGGCTCTTCTGTAGCTTACTGCAGTCATCGTTTGTTTTTACATTTCTCGTAAATTCTGCGTCATCTACAAACATTGTCTTGTACGAGCTCACAAGTACAAGTCTGAGCTCGTACAAGCTCAGTGAGGTTCACTAATCTCGGTCCCTGGAAACGGAGGTTAGTGAACCTCACTTCTGACATTCCCTCCAGCACTTTAACCTCCTTTCTGACTGTAACTCCTCGCTTTCTGCTTTTCAGTTATTCCGTTAATCAGTTCAGTGGGTTCCCAGGTACCCCAGCTTGCGTTTCCATCTTTTATATCGACCTTTCGTGAGGAACAGTGTCAAATGCTTTGTTGCAAGTCAATGAAAATATCATCTAGCTAACCATCTTTCTCCTGTCTTGTTTTAGTTATCCTCTCGTAGAATTCAATGAAGTGTTTCAGGCACGATTTTGCCTTTCTAAATGCATGTTGTCATTGTGTTACAATGGTGCTCCTCTGTAGGTGCTTCACCATTCTGATTACTTTCAGAATGGTGGAGCACCTGATTACTTTCTCCAGTACTTTACACTGGATACTTGTCAATGACAACTGCCTGTTATTTAGTGCCTCCTGTCTGTCCCCTTTTTTCCAATATTGGAACTACGTTTCCTTTTTCCCAGCGTTTCGGGAGACTTCCTGTCTTTAATGTTTTACTGAACATTTTAGATAGCAGGTGATAAGTATTTCTGCAGCCTCATTTAGCAACTATGGTGAGATTAAGTCTGGTCCCATTGATTTATCATATCTAGTTCCTCCAGGTGCTTTTTTACCTCTTCTACAGTGACTGCATTGTCATCCATTGTTTCTTCCAGCCTTTTGGAGGCGATGAGTCACAATAACGTGGCTGAAGTATGTTGACCAGACCACACACTAGAAATTGAAGGGACGACGACGTTTCGGTCCGTCCTGGACCATTCTCAAGTCGAAACGTCGTCGTCCCTTCAATTTCTAGTGTGTGGTCTGGTCAACATATTCCAGCCTTTTATTTGCAACCTTGGTCTTTCTATTGGTATGGACATCTTGAAATCATGTGTTAAGTTGCTCAGTACTTCCTTATTTTTGCTCATGTATTCTGAATCTTTAGTGTTTTCCGTGTTCACGTTCCACCCACTTTCCTGAGGGACCATGTAAATGAAACGTGGGTTGTACCACCGTAGGGTTTTAAAGTGTGATTAAATAATTTTATCCTCACAGTATACCCAAAATTTGCCAGTGCAGGCTACTAAACATATGGCCCTGTATGACTAACCATTCTGCGAGATGGGGACTTGTATTACTCTGCTACCTTATTCAACCTTGCGTTGATGATATCCTCGAAATGCATCCGGAGTCTGCCAGTGCAGACTGCTTGTCACATGCCTCTGTATGACTAACCATGCTGTGTGATGGGGATTTCTTAGCATCACCTAGTTAGCTTTTTTGACACACTGTACTCCACTTCATATAGTCTAGGGTAGCTGCACTAATGCAGATGTACCTCATATATTAATAATTAAAAAAAAATTATTGGATCCAATCTTGCATCTGGTTATTGACTCACACTATTTAACTCTTTACATAGTTTAGGGCAGCTGCATGCATGCATGTAGTTGTTCTTAAATATGTTAATTGCAACAATTTTCATTAAATTCAAATTTTTTATTCATCGCTTCTGGTTTAATAGATATCTGTAGTTACAACAAACAGTTAATTACTACTGACATTGTTCTTTAATATTGTCCCTTATTTTTGACACCTTATTAAAAAATTAATATAACACTGTTCACTAGCACTGATATTTAATATCAAATTTCGAAAATGATTAAAACAACAGCAAAAGACTTTATCAGCTTCTCACTGCTTTTATTTTACATTATCATTGAGATAATGATAGTTCATGATAATAGGTCACCTTCAGTATAGTGTACTTACCATCTAGTCACTGAATCCGGAATTCACAATACAGCACCTTTCACTCAGCCTGTTCTCTCAAATAGCAACTTGTATTTTGATGTCAAAATCCACAACGGACAAACTATAATATACTATAAATCATAGCAGCTCACAAACAACGTTTTTTTTATGCCTGGGTCCATTGGATAGGTAAGGTTATGGGTCGGGCAATTTAGTACAGCATTTTTGTGACGTTGTGACAACTCCTGGAAACTTGACAAATATTTTTATGCCGCAGTTCAACACTGCGGTCACTGTATTCTGCGGTCACTGTATTCTGCGGTCACTGTATTTTGAGGTCACAGTATTCTGCCCCCAATAAGGTAGATTAATAACAAATTCCAACATTACTAATTATAGAATATTTTATTTTGACTTTGTGGTATATTTGTGATGAGATTGTATTTGAATGAATTCAAATACAATCAAAATTTACATGAAAATTTACAATGAAAATTTGTTTTAAAAAACATTTATAAATTTAATTTTTTACAAAAATACAATGAAAATACATGAAAATTTAAGTTTTAATGGGCAGACTGGAAGGCATTCATAAGAGTTCTGCTTTAATTTCCGTCAAGACCTCATGCAACTTGAATTATAGTCGATGAGAGATGTTAAGCAGCGTCCTGTATTGATATACAGTGGCCTGATTGGCTGAGAATTAGTCTTTAGTCTTTCATATAAAGACTGAACTCGTGACTTTGTGCAATGACATTCTCTGATATTACCTGAGGAAAGAGGATCATTCATGAGCAGTAATTCCTCAGCAGTGAGAGAATCGACGGTTACTTTTCCAGTCGGGAAAATTTAACTGTTGTGTGGTGGTGATTGGACATGCTAATTGGGGCACTAAGACGCTGTCACTGTCATTAAGCACCGTAAAGATTCTGTGCTTGAAGCAATTATCACGTTAGATGCCAAGCAGTTGTGTGTCAAACGAAATGTTTGTTCAGATTCGTTACTCATTTGTCTGAAGAAGATTAAACCGCAAATTAAGGTGCCATATATATATATATATATATATATATATATATATATATATATATATATATATATATATATATATATATATATATATATATATATATATATATATATATAAAGTTTCGAAGCATCACTCTGAAATAAGCATGAGGATATACCAATGGGATTCAATTATGCCCTGATATCTGAGGAGGAACTTGGCCCATCCAGACCCAGGAGCTGTTTTTATAACAATTAGGCTGCCATAATTTAATCCATTAGCTCATGTATGAGAGACGAGGTGGTTCGCTCCCCTTCCACAACCTTTCCTGGCAGCCGCCATGAGAATAACCAGGAAATGAGGGAGATTCTTTATTCGTACATTGAAGAACAATAGTTCTTAAGCAAGGGAATACGTCATTGCTTTATTGACTCTGTCTTTGTACCTATGTAACAACATTAGTGTGAGAGGTCCAATTAGAATATTATTATTTTTTGGAATATATAAATTATTATTGATTGTTTTTACTTGGCTATTCTACATATGTGACCCTTACGATCTATTAGAACTATTCCTGGTTCAGAGTTCGGACCCGGATTCACGAAGCAGTTACGCAAGTACTTACGACCGTGTACATCTTTCCTCGATCTTTGACGGCTTTGGTTACATTTATTAAACAGTTTACGAGCATGAAAACTTCCCAATCAGCTGTTGTTATTGTTATAAACAGCCTCCTGTTGCTTCGGAGCTCATTAACTGTTTAATAATTGTAAACAAAGCCGCCAAAGATTGAGGAAAGATGTAGAGGCTCGTAAATGCTTGCGTTACTGCTTCCAGAATCTTGCTCCTGATTGTTATTCTTGGATAGGTTTAGTGCTGCTCGGTGGCCGTAATCGTCGTTTGTTAATAAGTTGCATAGCTTATCCTGAATAGGTTGATAGGTTGAATCACAGTTGTAGAGCAGAACTTTTCGTGGAGATCATTTTAGATCAGTGTCACATGGCACCTTTCTTTGATGCCAATCCCAATTCGCCCATGTTTGGCACCTACCCAACATCAATTACTGAGAAAAATGGGTTGAAAAAATTACTGCACACTGATCTTCCTGACGGTGGGACACACTAAGACCGGATCACAGACACACTAATTGCCTCCTCTGACCTACCTCGATTCATTCCTTTGTTGTTTCATTCACTTTTCCTTTGTCGTTTCCTTCATTTTTCCTTCGACCATTTCTGTGTCCTATCCTTATCTTATCTAGCGATTAGCTACTCCTACTTTTGGGTTTTTCTTCACTCTTTCGATCCTTCTTTACCAGTGCCTTTTCCTCTTTTACGATTCCTTCTTCTCCTCCATCCTTTTCCTTTATTGTGAACTCACTCTCTTCTCTCTTCCATCCTTCCCCTCCCCTACACCCCTTCTTCTGCCTTACGATTCCCTTCTAAAATATTCTTTTCACCCTATGCTTCTCGCTCCTTGTCCTTCTCCGTCCAATCTTTACCCTTCCCAGCGTCGCCCCCCCCCCCTTAATCTGACCTTTTATACCTCTCTTTTCCGCCTCTCCCTTCTGCGTTCTCTCCTTCCCTTTCCCAGCGTCCTCACCACTTAGGTGTTATCCTTTTCCACATCCCTCCTACACCCTGTTCTTGCCCTTTCTCTTGCATCTCCTCCTTAATCGTATCCTTCCCCCCCCCCCCATCCTCTGCTGCGTCCCTTCCTCTGCCCTTTCCTCTCTTCTGCTTTTATCGTTTTCCCCTGCTTCCCCTCTTCCCCCTCTCCTTCCCTGCTTCTCCGCCACCCACACTCTCCCCCATTTAGCCTTTCCGTCCTCCCCCTGTGGCTCTGCATGATGCACCAGTCTCAAATGGACGAGCCAGTGGCCAGAATATGTAATGTGCATTTGACTGCACGAATCATAAAGAACTAATGCTACCATTTAGGGATTGCATCTTAAGTGTCCAACTTTTAACGGAGCAACAAATGCTGTGAGAGAGAAGGGAGGGGAGAGAGAGGGAGGGAGGGGGGGGGGTGTGAGGAGTGCATTGCCATAAAGAATTTAAGCTTTTAGGGAATCAACGAAATGGGGTAAATATTTTTCATTCTCCTTTGTTGAAAAGTGCATGAAGTGTTGTTTTGCGTGTGGGGCGGGAGTTGTGCGAGTCTGCTTGAGAGGGTTGTGTGATGGAGCCCCCTCCTGTGTGTCTTGCGTGAGTGCTCCCTTCCCCCCAACCCCCCAACCACCCCACACCCCCACCCTACACACCCCTTACCCCTGTCTGTCTCTGAGGAGCACTTGAGCTGAGAGTGTACATTATGGGCCTGTGTTGCACACGTGTATCGAGTGTATCTTTCCGAGCGTAGCTAATACACATGCAACCGGTGCAAGTGTTGAACAAGTGCGGGTTGTTGTTGCATTGAGTGCAAGGGTTGCGTGGTGTTGTATTGCGTGTCCTCTGGGTGGATAGGTTTGAATAACAGGCAGAGTACCTTCTCAGATTTCAGGTTTTTAATGGCAAGAATGTGTTTCTGGAGTGCAGTAAGGGATCAGTGATAGAGGGGTACTGAGTGAAGGCATTGAGTAGCGGCAGTGTGCTTTGTAAACGTGGATGTTGACAATTGGGCAAATTTGTCCTGAGTGCAAATGGAGAGTGGTATGGAGTGTGACTCCCGAGTGAATTTAACTCCAAAATAACTCCAGTAGGTTGACCAAACCACACACTAGAAAGTGAAGGGACGACGACATTTCGGTCCGTCCTGGACCATTCTCAAATCAATTGTGACTAGAGAATGGTCCGGGACGGACCAAAACGTCGTCGTCCCTTCACTTTCTAGTGTGTGGTCTGGTCTACATATTTCAGCCACGTTATTGAGACTCTTCATCTGCATAACTCCAGTAGGTCGTCTGGTTCGTATGCTGATTAACCCGACCAATGATTGTAAGTCCTTGAGATCTTTTTTCCGAGAGTGAGAAAAAAAGTCTGTTAAGGATTACATTAGTCTCTCTTATGGTCTGACGACATCTAGTGTATGAATTTTCAATTACTTTCTTTATTATGCACCCCATACCCATCCCATGGGCGATGTTGGAAATGTTTACAAATGCGTTTAGGAGTAACATAATGTTTAATTTACTTTCTCTTTAATAGAGCATTGATCTGGTTTCTAGAATTGTAATAACCGGATACAAATACTAAATGGAAATAATAGTTGACAATTTATCATTGTGGTCGATAATTTAATCACCAATAATATTCCTCGTAGTGATATTGATAACGTAACTGATTTGTGTATTAAGCTTTTAGATACATGTTTATAGGGAAGGTGATGAGGGAGAGGGAAGGTGGTATAGGAGAGGGAAGGTGGTGAAGGAGAGGGAAGGTGGTGAGGGAGAGGGAAGGTGGTGAGGGAGAGGGAAGGTGGTGAGGGAGAGGGAAGGTGGTGAGGGAGAGGGAAGGTGGTGAGGGAGAGGGAAAGTGGTGAGGGAGAGGGAAGGTGGAGAAGGAGAGGGAAGGTGGTGAGGGAGAGGGAAGGTGGTGAGGCAGAGGGAAGGTGGAGAAGGAGAGGGAAGGTGGTGAGGGAGAGGGAAGGTGGTGAGGGAGAGGGAAGGTGGTGAGGGAGAGGGAAGGTGGTGAGGGAGAGGGAAGGTGGAGAAGGAGAGGGAAGGTGGTGAGGGAGAGGGAAGGTGGTGAGGGAGAGGGAAGGTGGTGAGGGAGAGGGAAGGTGGTGAGGGAGAGGGAAGGTGGAGAAGGAGAGGGAAGGTGGTGAGGGAGAGGGAAGGTGGTGTAGGAGAGGGAAGGTGGTGAGGGAGAGGGAAGGTGGAGAGGGAGAGGGAAGGTGGTGAAGGAGAGGGAAGGTGGTGAAGGAGAGGGAAGGTGGTGAGGGAGAGGGAAGGTGGTGAGGGAGAGGGAAGGTGGTGAGGGAGAGGGAAGGTGGTGAAGGAGAGGGAAGGTGGTGAAGGAGAGGGAAGGTGGTGAGGGAGAGGGAAGGTGGTGAGGGAGAGGGAAGGTGGTGAAGGAGAGGGAAGGTGGTGAGGGAGAGGGAAGGTGGTGAGGGAGAGGGAAGGTGGAGAAGGAAAGGGAAGGTGGGGGAAGAAAAGGGAAAGTAGGGAAAGGTAAAGAAGTTAGTGAGGAGTATATAAGAAAAATTGAAAACAGCAGAATACCTGTTGCCCCAAATGAGGCAGCTCCTAATTAAATTAATATCCCAATGGGAATAGTTCCCTTTGTAAACCATTACTAATATTAATATTAAATGCTTTAGTAATTTTCATTAAGCAGATTTAGTACCATTACAATTAAACATACTCTTGTAATAGGAGATCGAAGTAGGATTCTCAGTCAGTGGGTGAAAAATAGGTGGTACCCCATTTCACTTTTTATAGCAAAAAAAAAGATATATATATATATATATATATATATATATATATATATATATATATATATATATATAAGAGAGGAAGAGAGAGAGAGAGAGAGAGAGAGAGAGAGAGAGAGAGAGAGAGAGAGAGAGAGAGAGAGAGAGAGAGAGAGAGAGAGAGAGAGAGAGAGAGAGAGAACACTCAATACTTCAAGTCAGAGTAAATATACTTAAGCTGGATGAAGGGGGACCTTTAGCCTCGGAGAAAAGCACACATAACGCATTAGAGGAGATTTTTAGGTCCCTCCAATACTGTTTCTACGTTCTTTTGTCCTGTCACCCCTTTCCGTTTGAAATAATAGAAATAAAAATGAATTTTGGAGAATTGATTTTTCAATTACCATCGACAGTAAAAAGAAACATAAGAAATATTGAGAAAATTCGTGTTAGAACTATTAATCTCACTTTTTCGGTCATATTTAACAACATATGTTTACAAGAAAGACTGATACCAAAATATACTAATATATAGAAGACTCCTGTCTATATATTATAGCACTGTTGGTGCTAGACTCCTCCACTGTGTCTAGCACCAACACCTTATCTTCATTCCTGTCCTTCAACTCCCACCTGCTCCTATTCTAGCTTCAGCTCCCACTTATCTCAATCTTAACTTTCTTGCGTTTCCATCATCGTGTCTCTATGCCTTCCTATTTCTCCTGACCTTCGCTCTCCCCTTCTCTATTTCCACACCCTTTTCTTGGTTATTTACATTTTCTTTTTTCCCGCCACTCATATTTTTCTCCATTCCTATCTTCGTCTCCTTTCCTTCATCAAATTTCATATATATATATATATATATTCCACCTTTCCTACTTCTCCACATGCACAGATTCTTAACACTTTCTTCCCCTCGTTACCTCTCCCCCTCCCTTTCACCCTCTCTCTCACCCTCCCTTCCTCTCACTCTCCCTCCCTCTCTGTCCATTTCCTCCGCGTCTCCCCTTGCAAAATGCCCCCTTTTCCCCTCGTCCTCCCCTCTCCCACGTGAATAATACTTTAACTATTACATTGCAATATTATGAGCGTGAGCATTTTTGCCCATCTCGGCTTTTCTGCAGGAGCCGTAAACGTTGTGACGGTGGAGAAGACGGGGTAATGCATAATCTGGAGTTATGGAGGGGGCCGACCTGTTTGTCCCTCGCTAAAAGCTTAACACGGGGGAAGGGGGAGGCGTCAGAGAGGTCCCTGGCTGGGCCTGGGGGTACGTAGGGGGTGGTAGAGGGGGGGAGGGATTGTTTAAAAGGAGGGGGGGGGGTGGATTGTGGGGGGTGGTAGAGGGGATTGATTGTTTGTGGGGGTGGTGGACGGGCCGGACTGGACTTGTTGTCCCTGTATGGTGACTTGAGTGACCTATGCATGTATGTTGTGTGTGTTGTGAACAGTAGTATGAACATGTCCTCCGTCCCTAACCGGTCCCTTTCCGTCCCTAACCGGAGAGGGACCCTAATCGGTCCCCTTCCCGTCCCTAATCGGCCCCCTCTTGTCCCTGCCCGTCCCCTGTCATCCACCGGAATGTATCAGTTTTCAAAGACAGTATTCCTTTGATAGTCATCATCGGCTGTCAAAATAGAGATAATTAAGACAGTGGGGACCATAGAGAGGTTCTCAAGGGCATTTATTTAAGTACTTCTTATTCAGTGTCTCTGAACTTAGGAAGCTGAAAAGCTGACTGTCTCGGGATCTGAGAGCAGGCAGACGTCTATGCTGCTCCTCTGTCTATCGTGTTGACAGAGATAATCAGTGATTTGTTTGAAAGAAACAGTACCTCTAACTCTCTACTTTCTTTGATAGAAACAGTACCTCTAACTCTCTACTTTCTTTGAAAGAAACAGTACCTCTTACTATCTACTTTCTTTGAAAGAAACAGTACCTCTAACTCTCTACTTTCTTTGATAGAAACAGTACCTCTAACTCTCTACTTTGTTGAAAGAATCAGTACCTTTAACTCTCTACTTTCTTTGATAGAAACAGTACCTCTAACTCTCTGCTTTCTTTGAAAGAAACAGTGCCTTTAACTGTCTACTTTATTTGAAAGAAACAGTGCCTCTAACTCTCTACTTTCTTTGAAAGAAACAGTACCTCTAACTCTTTACTTTCTTTGATAGAAACAGTACCTCTAACTCTCTACTTTCTTTGAAAGAAACACTACCTCTTACTCTCTACTTTCTTTGAAAGAAACAGTACCTCTAACTCTCTACTTTCTTTGATAGAAACAGTACCTCTAACTCTCTACTTTGTTGAAAGAATCAGTACCTCTAACTCTCTACTTTCTTTGAAAGAAACAGTACCTCTTACTCTCTACTTTCTTTGAAAGAAACAGTACCTCTAACTCTCTACTTTTTTTGATAGAAACAGTACCTCTAACTCTCTACTTTGTTGAAAGAATCAGTACCTCTAACTCTCTACTTTCTTTGATAGAAACAGTACCTCTAACTCTCTGCTTTCTTTGAAAGAAACAGTGCCTTTAACTCTCTACTTTATTTGAAAGAAACAGTACCTCTAACTCTCTACTTTCTTTGAAAGAAACAGTACCTCTAACTCTCTACTTTCTTTGAAAGAAACAGTACCTCTAACTCTCTGCTTTCTTTGAAAGAAACAGTGCCTTTAACTCTCTACTTTATTTGAAAGAAACAGTACCTCTAACTCTCTGCTTTCTTTGAAAGAAACAGTGCCTTTAACTCTCTGCTTTATTTGAAAGAAACAGTACCTCTAACTCTCTACTTTCTTTGAAAGAAACAGTACCTCTAACTCTCTACTTTCTTTGAAAGAAACAGTACCTCTAACTCTCTACTTTCTTTGATTGAAACAGTACCTCTAACTTTCTACTTTCTTTGAAAGAAATAAATTTTGATTTTAGTTTAATTTGCGAACATTTCGCTTCTGACAATGCAGCTTGCATCCCCCCCCCCTAAAGGTGTTGCAAGGGTGAGAGGCAGAGAGGTCTTCTCTTCAGAGGGAAGCTTCAGTTCACTTCATCTCACACAACGCTAAAATGAAGCTTCACCCACACACCCCATCAACACCTTGTGGCTTCTTCCCCACAACGCTGAAACTGATAAATAAATGGCGGAAAAATTAACACAAGATCAAAATTTTAATACTGTATAAGTACCCAGTAAGAAATTAAAAATTAAATACCTGAGGGCTTTCGTGTTCAATGGCCTAACCAACTCAACCGCAGGTGAGGGATAGGTCCCGCTGCGTATGGTTATGCCACACAGTGGGAATAGGAGTAAATAGGTACCTGGGAGTTAGTCAGCTGTCACGGGCTGCTTCCAGGGGTTGGAGGCTTGGTCGAGGACCGCGCCGCGGGGACACTAAGCCCCAAAGTCATCTCAAGATAACCTCAAGATAAGAAGGCACGTGACTCGTACCCACAATCCTGTTAATATTGTAACCGCTCACTATTGTGTTGCTTGAAATTGTCTCAGTCTTACGCGCCTGTCTTTGCAAATTCATTCATGAAAGCTTGAAGATGCATGGCGATAATTGAGTTTGTGGATCTCAGATACCCTCTGCAACACACACACACACACACACACACACACACACACACACACACACAGGAAGTGATGTGGTGGAGGCTGACTCCATACACAGTTTCAAATGTAGATATGATAGAGCCCAGTAGGCTCAGGAATCTGTACACCAGTTGATTGACAGTTGAGAGGCGGGACCAAAGAGCCAAAGCTCAACCCCCGCAAGCACAATTAGGTGAGTACAATTAGGTGAGTACACACTCTCTTTCCTTCCTCCTTATCTTTCTCTTGCAACACATAGGCTCTAACACACCTTCACTCCTGCAATACACACACCTTTTACCTCCTGGAACACTGCATTCTACTCCTTCATTATCTTAAACTATCATCGATCTCTGCATATCTTTTCTTTGTTATTCTTCAATGTTGTCTGTGTCCTCTGCTCTCCGCCTTTCTTCTAATTCACTTTTGTTCATTATTTGTTTAAACTAAGACTTGTGGTAATTAGGAGTGGAGCTTAGGCTGTTAGGCAACATGAGGTTAAGCTTAATGCTGGAAACTCATTTGCTTAACGAGCTTATTATAACATTTTAATTAGAAATAAATTTTCTTTTTCTGTTCTGACTCTCTCTCACTTTCTCACACCTCTCATTCCGTTCCATTTCTCATTCTCCAATTCCATCTTCTCTTACCTGCACGCTTTTCCAAATTCTTTATATTTTCTTCATGTTTTCTAGTTCCATCTCCACTGTTTTGTTTCCAATATCCTCTCTTATCCCTTGACACTCTCATTCTCCTTCTCTCTAACCCCCCTTCCTTCCCCACCAACAAGGAAAACGAGTGAGAGGGATAGAGGATAAAGAGGAGAGGGGACGGAATAATGGATAGTGAGAGAGATGTTTGCAGGGAACGAGGATAGAAGGGAGGGGAAAGTAGAGGAAGGGAGGGAAATAACAATTGTTGGAGTGTAGAGAGAGGGAGGGAGGGATGAGGGGAGGCAAGGAGGGATAGAGGGATGGGGGGAAAGTGTTTGAGAGAGAGGAGCTCTAGACTAAAAGCCATGGAGTGCGTAAGCCAGGGATCGCCCGCCCTGGTACTTACGATGAGCCCAGGCCGCTCTCACAACTTACCAATACCATCATCTTAGTTATACATTCTCCACTCCAACTCCACCTCTCCAACTCGCGCTGTTCGGTACCCTCCAAGGGATCAGGATATAAGGATTTGGGATGGGACGGGGGGAAAGGAATGGTGCCCAACCACTTGGACAGTCGGGGGATTGAACGCCGACCTACATGAACATTGGAGAAATGTTGAGAATATTTCCTAATCACACTTTGCCTGTAGCACCATAAAACAGACGATTCTTCCACAACTTCAAATCCAATGAGGAACTATTTTATTTGTAGCATTTCGTTAATTACGAAGACACTGACGGGTGCTCTTAGTGTTATTAATGATACTGTGAGAGAGAGAGAGAGAGAGAGAGAGAGAGAGAGAGAGAGAGAGAGAGAGAGAGAGAGAGAGAGAGAGAAAGAGAGAGAGAGAGAGAGAGAGAGGGAGAGAGAGAGGGGTTCCGTGTACCTAGTACGTGTGTGTGTGTGTGTGTGTGTGTGGGATGGGTGAATGGATGTGGGGATGGATGGGTGGATGAGTGGAGCAATTGTCTTGATTGGTGGAGGGATATTTGAAGAGTTTGTGTGGTCAAGAAGGAGATGGAACTGATATTGCCGTGAGTGGAAGTGACAGCAAGAATGAAGGGAAACGGAAGCAGGCAGAATACTGAAGAGCAGAACAATCTTGAGTCAGGAATAATTGCATTAATATTAAAAATGGTGATAAAAGCTGTGGGAAGTGCCTCCACTTGTCACAGCATCTTCTGTGACACTGAGAAGTCCCTCCACTTGTCACAGCATCCACTGTACCTCTATGAAGTCCCTCCACTTGACACAACACCCCTCTGTATCTCTGGGAAGAAACTCCACTTTCTCCCATTATGAAAGGTTTGTGAGACGTAGAGAAAATCTCGTAAGAACCCAGTTTTGTCGCATGATGAGTACGTCGTGAATAATTCTTAGGTGGTGTTTTCTGTCCTTCTCTCCCTCATGAAGCTTTCATCTTTCTTAACAGCTTCTTGCGTGGCACTTAAGCTCATACATGTTTTATAGACTTGCGTATTGATAAAATTTAAAACACAACGTCTAAAATACAAACACGAGACGCCTTGAGACGTTCAGGAATTTATACAAAGTAATTCACGTATATACAAATTCCAGCCAAATATTAAATCCATATTTTCGTAACAATTGCCACATGTACTTAACCATTAACACAGAAGCCGCGAGTTTATTCAATTCTAGCTCACGATTTGCGTTCAAACTTATTCAACAGTGACAAATTAGTCTACTATAGGTATTTCAAAGAAATTACCATATATTCCGACCCATCTAATTGCTGGTATGAAGTCATATCAATCATATAATGGTGACTGGTATGATGATAGATGGTTTTAGTTATGGTAAATGTAATTATTTAATTAGTCCTTCTGCATGTGAAGTTATTTATTAGACGCGAGATTTCCTTCATCTTTGTTTTGCGTGTTATAAAGTATTATAAGATACTTTATAGTATTTCTAAAACGCGAGAGAATTTTTCTTGGGCATTTATTTGTTAATATTCTTGTCATTAGATTCTTAAATATTCTTAAATATTTGTCTTGCCTGCTAACGCTACCAAGTGCTCTCGCCAAATGTTTGATAACCCAGCTGCCTAAACTCTTACTTATGAATTAAAAAAATACTTTACACACGACTAACAACTAATAAAATTCGATTTTTTTCGACCAGTGCTTCACTCCCGGTGTTCGAATCACCCCTTCTAAATGTTTCCCTCACATGCTACAAACACATATAATTGCCAGCATAAACAAAACCCTGGCCTTATCATTTTCTAAACTGGATACAATATTACATCAATAATTTATATTATATTTAGGAAACAAATTATTCCTTAAACTTTATGAATGCATCTTTGAGAGTCGGCTGAATGTGTGCATAAGAACTGTTTCAATTACCTTTTTTTCATCTCCCGTGTGAGTTAGGAAGGAGGTGAGCATCCCTCTTAAAGCAAATAGGAGAGACATGTCTAGTAGGGAAGACCACGTGTAGAGAAGATGCAGAGGTGTCCCAGAGATGGCTGTCTGGGGCTCACCTTAGACGTTACACTAAGGCTCAGTATTATCTAGCCATTAAGGGAATTGAGAAAGAGAGAAATGCAATATTGTGACACCAAAGGTTGCTGGTAGCCTTTCACGAAGTTTTTTTTTTTTTTAAGAATTTTGGGGTGAAAATAAATAAATAGTTAATGTAAAATAGTTATGAACGTCATGAGAGACGGCTATATTTGTCTCTTAACAGCTACATTTCTCGCCAATTTCCTCCTTCGTCCAAAGAATTTGACTAAGTACAACACACCAAAATTTATTAGAGAACAGCTAAATAATCTATTGGCGATAAATGGTTTAGTTCACTATACACCCCATACCCATCCTGTGAGCCGTAGTGGCAAAAGTTACAGGGGTACATAATGTATTCAGGAACTGAACCCCAAAATGTAATTAGCTAGGCAAGTTGAGATACTGATGAGCTAGTTACATAATTTGTTAATATAAATAATTCAACAGTATCTTCACAGTTTATCAAGCTAAAATCACCGTAACTACAAGAGGCCCTAACCCAAAGACTGAGCGCTTGTTAGTAGAGTCATTTACATACAATTTTAATTTGCATACCCAGTAGGCGGCTGTGCAAATTCATGCAATTTCATGTTGTACACAAGTTGATTAAAACTGTATCTTCTTAATCTCCTGTTTAAATTTGAGTAATTGTCTAATTTTATGGTGTATTCATGTCGTAAAATTTAAGAGATATTATGTATTCCACATTCTCAATATTGTTATAATTGGCTTTGCCTAGTTTATCATACAATGTATAATTTTAATGACAATGATCAGTGTTATGCTACTAATGGGATTTTTTATTGTATATATGAATGAAATATTTGAAATTTTACAAAACTATTTATAAATGAGGAAAGTATGATGGAAAAGGAATGTGTATGAACCAGAATTTGTATTAGCCAGAATTTGTATTAACCAGAATTTGTATTAGCCACAATTTGTGTAGGTAACAATTTAAAATATTGTCAACAGTACATTTTCTCACCACAAGCATGGTTATATTACATTATATTCACGGTTATATCATTGATATTCCTCCCATTAAAAGACAGTTCTTATATAGGTCTCGAAATCGCTTTAAACCCTCATTTTGTGTTATGAGGGGACCCAACATACCTCATGCCCATGAGGTCCCCTCATCCTTGGGTCCCTCGAATTGGTTAAAACTTACGTAGTAGTATAGTAAATAGATGTTGGTGAATACACGACGAGAAATTAGTTTGAAAAGCTTGAGATATATATATATCTACTCGAGTGAAATAAAGCAAATAATGCTAAATGAACTTGAAATCAGTACTTTTTTTGTTTGGAAATTTACTTTTTTTTTGGCAAATGTTGAAGCACAGATGAGCGAAGCTATTTTTCAAGAAAAGATGCGAATATAGATGGTAAAGCCAATGAAAATAATCATCTCATGGTAGGGCTAGGAAGTTAATTGGTACCTCACGCAGCCCATAATATAAAGATTGCTTGATATCCGTCCAACGCTGCCAGAATAGGTACCTGCCACACACACACACACACACACACACACACACTCACACTCACACTCACACTCACACACACACACACACTCACACACACACACACACACACACTCACCCACACACACACACACACACACACACACACACACACACACACACACACACACACACACACACACACACACACACACACACACACACACACACACACACACACACACACGTACGTCTCCACTTCTAACTGGATCTCTAATCTACACAAACACCACTGTAGGAACTTTTCCTCAGTGGGAATGATAGATGAGAGCTATGAATGATAGGTGGGAAACATTTACAGTGTGTTGTAATACGTTACAAAGTGACTGATTTGGATAGAACAGGTCTCGGAACTGCATCTGTGACATACATCAAACAGATGAAGGATAGAGAGGTGAGAATACGAATTTATAATTAATACATCAGATTAAACCTATGGGTTGTATAATAGTGGTATTTGGCTGTCTATCAGTTTACTAATAGCGTATTAATCGTACCTATTTGTGCAGCAGTTATAATTTTATTGGTTTATGTAGTGATGCATTGGAAGTAAGATACAGTATCAACATGTGATTCGGTGAATGTTGTCTCTTAAGACAACAATGAATCAAATTTTCTTACTAGTTTAATCCTCTCTAATATATTTTCTCATAGGCTACTTTGTGTGACCAATCCTGAGAGCCTTGTATTGCAACCCTAAGGTTGCTATCTATATGCACTCCCATAGGCCTAGTGTGGGTGATCCTTAGTGTATTGTATGCAACCTGTTCTCCTAATAGAACGTCGCATTTTGACGTATACTCAACCAAAAGTCAAAAAATCGTCTCACTAGAAAATGGCAGCGTCTCGCGAAATTGACATACTGCCCCGTTTTCTGTTTTGGGTCCTCGGGGAGGGTACGATAAGGGCACATTAGTACGACAGCTTCTTGGCGTTGGGGAACAGGAATAGGACGAGAGGCAGAGGGTATTGTAGTCAGCAGGTAGCTTGCACCAGCCAGATGGGTCAGCCTTCTTGCCAGCCTTTATTTGCTGTGCCCGGAGGCTGACACACACTCTCTCACACCGGGAATAATTAATGTTCGCCGCTATATATCAGAAAAGTTAATTTACTTTAATTTAGGAGCCAATAAAGCATCGCAGAATGGAGGCTTGAGCCACTAGTCAAGGCCGTCAACTTTACTATACCCAGTGGTAAGCGTACACTTTAACTTTACTATACCCAGTGGTAAGGGTACACTTTAACTTTACTAGACCCAGTGGTAAGGGTATACTTTAACTTTACTATACCCAGTGGTAAGGGTACACTTTAACTTTACTATACCCAGTGGTAAGGGTACACTTTAACTTTACTATACCCAGTGGTAAGGGTAAACTTTAACTTTACTATACCCAGTGGTAAGGATAAAGTGAACAAATCCACTAGGGACGTGACGAGGATTAAGGCAGCGTCTGGGATGCTCTCGGACGCAGGTTCGAATCCTCGTCACGGCCCATGTGAATTTGTTCATTTGATGCATCATGCAATTGTGATTTCTGTGTGTAGTGAAGTAAGGGCGAAGAAGGAGAAAGGCCTATTGACATAGCTCGAGTGCATGGGGGGAGTTGTGTAAAACCCTGGTTTGCGCCTCGGAGAGGCTGCAGGATCCAGTAAGGACAGTAGAACTTCGATTTCAACTCCTTTTGACCATGTCGTAGCTCAGTCAATTAAAGCATCGTCTGGGATGCTGTCGGACGCAGGTTCGAATCCTCGTCACGGCCCTTGTGTATTTGTTCATTTGATTCATCACGCAATTGTGATTTCTGTGTGTAGTAAGGATAAAGTCCCTCTGTAAAGTCTCTTCCGATCCTCATTAACGCAATACCCACCAACGAACACAACGTATACCTCTTCATCAGCTTCTAAACTTTGCTCACGAAATTAAAACCAAAACTACAAATGTTTTAAAACAAAATCTAAACTACTTGAGAGCAGAATTCAACCTCCTCTATATAGTTATAAGCGCTCAAGACCATCCGAGTCTGCCTACAGCCGAAGATAGATGGCGCGCCCGTCAAATAAGCCTGCATTAACTTAAGTGGTAAGTGGGAACTCCACATGCGATACGGTAATGGAAGCCCTTGAAATAGATATCCATCGCATTTAGCCCCCTCTCCCCCTTAACCCCCCCCCCCCCTTACCCCGTTACCCATCCCAAGGACCTCAGTGGATTTTGGAAGAGGCAGGACGAGTGGAAGAGAGAGATGGGGGGATGGGAAGGGGGAGAAATTGTGAAGAGTCAGGCAAATTTGTTTCCTTAGCTCTGTGCCGACAAGGAAGGTTTTCCCTATTTTTCAAGCCAAGACAGGAAATGTATCCCTCCCGGGAATGTTTACCTATTAGCTACTTATTTTCCCCCCTGGAATGCTATGCCAATACGGAATAGGTACTTAATGGAGGGTAAATTTGGTTTGAAACTGCTTTCAAATGGGCTTCGCAAAGTGAGCGATTTAAAGCTAGCATGTTGTTTTATATACACCTTATAGTAGATGGACAGGTCGTAGGAGGAATGGAAAGGTCGTAGGAGGAATGAATAAATCGTAGGAGAGACGGGCAGGTCGTAGGAGGGACGGGCAGGTCGTAGGAGGGACGGGCAGGTCGTAGGAGGGACGGGCAGGTCGTATGAGGACAGGTCGTATTCTAACACAAACTTGTTAGAATATCTGAAAAATTAAAACAAACCCGCTTGTATATTAACTTTAAGAGTAGAACAAATCTATAAAAGGATAGATATGTTTGAGGTGTGTGTAATTACTTAAGTGTAGTTACAGGATGAGAGCTACGCTCGTGGTGTCCCGTCTTCCCAGCACTCTTTGTCATATGACAATTTGTGTGTGTGTGTGTGTGTGTGTGTGTGTGTGTGTGTGTGTGTGTGTGTGTGTGTGTGTGTGTGTACTCACCTAGTTGTACTTACCTAGTTGTGCTTCCGGTGGTTGAGCTCTGGCTCTTTGGTCACGCCTCTCAACCGTCAATCAACAGGTGTACAGGTTCCTGAGCCTATTGGGCTCTATTATATCTACACTTGAAACTGTGTATGGAGTCAGCCTCCACCACGTCACTGCCTAATGCATTCCATTTGTCAACTACTCTGACACTAAAAAAATTCTTTCTAATATCTCTGTGGCTCATTTGGGCACTCAGTCACCTCAATTCACACACACCTGTGTGTTTAGTAGTTGTGTTTTTTTGCGGAGGTTGAGCTTTGCTCTTTCGGCCCGCCTCTCAACTGTCAATCAACTGTTTACTAACAACTTTTTTTTTTTTTTTTTTTTTCCACACCACACACACACACACACCAGGAAGCAGCCCGTGACAACTGACTAACTCCCAGGTACCTATTTACTGCTAGGTATCAGGGGCACTTAGGGTGAAAGAAACTTTGTCCATTTGTTTCTGCCTCGTGCGGGAATCGAACCCGCGCCACAGAATTACGTGTCCTGCGCGCTATCCACCAGGCTACGAGGCCCCCCAAACGAAGTGTGTGTGTGTGTGTGTGTGTGTGTGTGTGTGTGTGTGTGTGTGTGTGTGTGTGTGTGTGTGTGTGTGTGTGTGTGTGTGTACTCACCTAGTTGTGTTTGCAGGGGTTGAGCTCTGGCTCTTTGATCCCGCCTCTCAACCGTCGCAACGAAGTGTGTGTGTGTGTGTGTGTGTGTGTGTGTATGTGTGTGTGTGTGTGTGTGTGTGTGTGTGTATGTGTGTGTGTGTGTGTGTGTGTGTGTGTGTGTGTGTGTGTGTGTGTGTGTGTGTATGTGTGTGTGTGTGTGTGTGTGGGTGTGTGTGTGTGTGTGTGTGTGTGTGTGTGTGTGTGTGTGTGTGTGTGTGTGTGTGTGTGTGTGTGTGTAATTTCCTAAGTGTAGTTACCGAAAAGAAAGCCAAGTCGTGGTGTCCCGTTTTCCTGATATTCTTCAGCAATGGTGTTGCAACTTGGAGTAGTGTTGCATACGTTGCTCTCTCTTGTAATTTATTCCATTTGTGTGTGTCACTCTGTTGGCAAAAGGAGTATTTTCCCAATTTTTGGACGACATGTTTGCGTAATTTATGTCACGTCTATTTGTTCACAGTCTTGCGAAATATAAAGAATTCCTCCTTAACAATTTTGTTGATTTCAAGCATAACTTTCTACGTAGTGATCATGTCACCTCAATTTTTTTTTTTAGTTTTTCAATTTGAATATGTATAGCATCTTTTGACTTTCCCTCAACTTTTATATATATATATAGGTTCGGAGACGTTTTGTACCGTATCATCGAAATATATATTTTATGTGGTTTGCGAGTTGTTGTATTTGATTCATGAAATATGATGATGAATATAAAATATGATGGAAGGGATCACCACATATATATATATATATATATATATATATATATATATATATATATATATATATATATATATATATATATATATATATATATATATATATGACAATGTCAGACCACGGAGGAAAAATGAAACAGGAAATTTCCTTAAGTACTTTCGTATATTAAATACATCTTCAGAAGGTCATTTTACAGATCGAGTGATGGGTATAAATAGGCAGGAGAGAGTGGTGAAGTAAGGTGA
This sequence comes from Procambarus clarkii, assembly GCF_040958095.1. Lineage (NCBI taxonomy): Eukaryota > Metazoa > Arthropoda > Malacostraca > Decapoda > Cambaridae > Procambarus > Procambarus clarkii. The sequence goes on from NC_091157.1 coordinate 47,214,201, forward strand.
GGTACAATTTCTCGGGCAAACATCTAAAGATTTAAAATGTAGAATTTCGCAACATAAATACTCTGTAAGACATGGCCAATTATCTAATGCTTTGTTTGTGCATTTGTCAGAAAAAGCTCACCAAATTGATTGGGAGAGTGCGTCTTCAATAACAAATTGTAAAAGCACCTATAACAGAAACATAATTGAATCCGCTTTGATACAGATCACCAAAGAAAGTAATTTGAATATTAGCAGTGGTCTATATAACTTAGATCCATTTCTAATAGATCAGCTAAAGGGCGATTTAAGTAGAATCATTGAAAAACATTTGTCTCACTAATTTATTGTATATATTTACCTCTTTATGTTATAATTACCTATGTATTATGCTTGTATGTCTGCTGTATCAGATGGGCCATTGGGCTACATCGGATGGGCTAATTGGGTGCATCTGATGGGCCAATGGGCCTTCTGCGTTGTCCAAGTATTGTACCTCACCTTACTTCACCACTCTCTCCTGCCTATTTATACCCATCACTCGATCTGTAAAATGACCTTCTGAAGATGTATTTAATATACGAAAGTACTTAAGGAAATTTCCTGTTTCATTTTTCCTCCGTGGTTTGACATTGTCACATTCTTAATCACGTGTTTATTTTCGTGATATACACACATATATATATATATATATATATATATATATATATATATATATATATGTCGTACCTAGTAGCCAGAACGCACTTTTTGGCCTACTATGCAAGGCCCGATTTGCCTAATAAGCCAAGTTTTCCTGAATTAATATATTTTCTCTAATTTTTTTCTTATGAAATGATAAAGCTACCTATTTCATTATGTATGAGGTCAATTTTTTTTTATTGGAGTTAAAATTAATGTAGATATATGACCGAACCTAACCAACCCTACCTAACCTAACCTAACCTATCTTTATAGGTTAGGTTGGGTTAGGTAGCCGAAAAAGTTAGGTTAGGTTAGGTTTGGTAGGTTAGGTAGTCGAAAAACAATTATTTAATGAAAAATTGGCTTATTAGGCAAATCGGGCCTTGCATAGTAGGCTGAGAAGTGCGTTCTGGCTACTAGGTACGACATATATATATATATATATATATATATATATATATATATATATATATATATATATATATATATATATATATATATATATATATATATATATTTAGTCTTTTCGTATCGTGTAACTCTCGGTATCCCGACAAAAAGACCACTTTGTGTGTTTGTAATTATCTGAGTGTAATTACTTAAGTGTACTTACAGGATGAGCGCTACGCTCGTGGTGTCCCGTCTTACCAGTACTCTTTACTCTTTGTGGTATAACGCTTTGATACTTCTTGTGTGTGTGTGTGCGTGTGTGTGCGCGCGTGCATCCGTCCGTTGAATGTTATAGGTGAGTACCCAACACGTTCTCTCTATTACAAGTCAAGCCTGGCCTCATGCCGGGCTCGGGGAGTAGAAGAACTCTGAGAACCCTCTCCAGGTATGCTCCAGGTATATGTAATTACCTACATGTGCCTGTATGGTCGAGCTAATAGTTTTCCGTAACCACGTCTTTCTAGTTTCCTGGAGCAGTTAAAGCAATTACTTTCATTCCTTGTTTCTCTCGTCGCATTTCCGACTGAAGTTGCTGATTGAGTTTTCTTCAACAATTTCCTCTTGCAACTTATTTTACTTTGCAACTAATACTCTGATGACATTTTCCCGTGACAAAACTCTTGCTCATCTGTGTCTTCTGCTCTCATCCGTGTGGTCTATTTCTTCCGTGTATTTTGTATTTTTGGTTCAATTTGTCATTGTCCATCAGTATCTTTCACGTTGTTATCATATCTTCGAATATTCTTACGTCAAAGGGGGGGGGGGGGGGGTTGAGATTGAGCTCTTTCAGCCGTGCAGTGTAGTTAAGATCCTTCACTGGGCTGTGTGGGTTTTATGTGTTCATTTTATACAGCTAAGGAGAAATATTTCTGGAGAAGGAAAGATTTTGTGATTTAAATTGAAACATCTTTTAACGTTTGAAAACAATATAGTTTATTGTTTAATATATCTGTGAGTATGTGCTTCAGCGATCGTTTCAACACATGAACGACTAGTCAGATTTAATACGAAAAACAACTGCTTTGCCCTCCCATATACAGGTATATATATAATGGAGAGTGGCATTGACTGTACGACCAAACGACTTTTTAGAGTGACTGTCTTATAAAATTAGATGAAATATGGAATCTACATATCTAATAGGTGATTTGAGAACCTTACGTGGTCAGTTTCGGACCTGGGCTGCTCCCACGGTCACTACGATGATATAGTGTAATATAATCCCAAAAATATGAATTAAAGAGTATGAAATTAAGGAGAGGGAGGGAGGGAGAGAGGGAGAGAGGGAGAGAGGTCCAAGATAAAACAGGAGAGGTGTGTGGGCGCAAGAGGCTGGGTGATATGACGAGAAGCCAAGACCATCTCGAGTGCTCTCACTACCAACAGTTGAGTTCCATCAACTCGTGGGGCCACTCAGAGACACGTGAGGCAGTCGTGGCACTGGCTCAGAGTGCCGCTACTCACCCCAGACATGCCTGCAGCACCACCTCATACCTCTCCATACCTGCCGTATGCACTCAAGAAGCAAATATAAGCAACTCATCCGCTCAACTAATCGCGTTTAATACTTCAAAATTAACCAACATTACAAATGCAACTTATTATGAAAAATAACAGCAAATACCTACGTTTTCTACTCATCGGAATGATAGGCTAAGGTAGGTTGCTAGGGTACGTACGTTTCTGGTTAGGTTAGGGTTAGGTTAGGAGGTTCGAGTTTAAAGCTAGAAGGCCAGATTAAGAGGCCGGGCTGCGTATAACGACCATACCGGCCTCTGACCACATATCCATCCAACCTCCCCTGGTCGTAATTCCTGGTAAATACATATTGGTCTTGTTAATTGGCGAGACAATATACATAGAGCCTGCGGCATCCCCCCCCTGCCCCCCTT
>NC_091157.1:47219705-47234705 GCF_040958095.1 Procambarus clarkii
ATGAGAGCCTTTATGGAGTCGGGTGATTCCACGAGAGTCTTTTATTTGAAAAAAAGGCATAAGCCAACTGCGAATGACCAATGATCGGTGATGGAGTGGCGTTCTGAAGAATGGCACAGCTGTTGATGTCTGAGCGCCATGTGTTGTAGGTGCCAAGTTCTCTTTGTCCTCGAAGTTGGGACAGGTGAGGAACATTAAGAACATTGACCTAATACATAGCAATAAGGCCACAAGTAGTCACAGATGCACGCACAAATTTGTACAAAACAAATCATGTGTCCTTTCCCTGAATTTGTTTGAGTAGTATAAAGATGTAATAGCAATCACAGAAACAAAATTGTAAAGATCTATACGAAATTTTGTATTCCACGATAAGAAAGGAAGGATACACAAAGGTAGGCGAAAAGCTTGTAGAGAATTATGACGGGTATAATACATTACTATTACCATTATAGAAAATACTGCAACAATTGCAAAATGGAATGAAAACACCCTTTAATTATAAGAAACTATGTAATGGAAGAAAGGACTTGGGAAGCAGGAACCCTCATTGGGACACAGACACAACTCCAAGTAGCATTAATAAACATAAGCCATGTCGAAGAACTTTCAAAATAGGAGAACTAGATGAACCAAACGTAATCTATTCAAACAAAAACAATCAGATATAATGAGCCTCTACTGTGTTTTATCTGCCCCCCCCAAATTGTCTTGTAGAGGTAAGAATAAAGTCAGAGTAAGTAAAGGGACTGAAAATGCTAACAAAGAGAGAGGTTTAACGATGATGTAACGACAGGTTTAATGTTACCGGTAACATAGGACATAGATCTTAAGGAGAATTAAGAATGACAAGCATCCTCGCCCAGAAATGCCAAATAGATCCTAGTCGAAGGAATGAGGGAATTATTAGAGCAAAGCGCCAAGCCATTACGACTATATAGCACTTGGAAGGGGTCAGGATAAGGATTTGAGATGGGACGGGGAGGGGGAAGGAATAGTAACCAACCATTTGGACGGTCGGGGATTGAACGCCGACCCGCATGAAGTCAGACCGTCGCTCTATCGTCCAGTCCAAGTGGTTGGGCACCAAGTCGAAGGAGATAATGATGAAAGGTACAAGAAAAACCAATTGACAATAAATAAATGTACTAGAGAGTAATACTTACAAGTTCAAGGGCATACAACAGTTAGTCAAAAGGTCAGGAATAACTACATTAGAGTGAGGAGAGAATATATCTTAGCATAACAGACGAAAGTTACAGGGATACAGGATAATAGTTAGATACTCTAACTACTGTCTATTGTTACAGGGGAGGGGGGTAAAAATAGATAGAAGTTAGTATCCCAAAACAGATCAAGAAAACAAGAAACTGAAACATGAATCGCAGTGAGAGAAAGCAGATACCAGAGTGTGGCCAGAGATTACCAACTGGGTCACACAAGGAACAGGAAGCTAGCAGAGTTAAGATGATGAAAAACTCTTGAGAAACGTTACCAGCGGGTATCCAGAGGAGTAGGCATTAAGATCAATGCTCCTCCTGACTAATGTGAATATTCTCCCAGAGGGGAGAGACTCGTCATGACAACATTTCGTGATGCTGTGACAGTCATGAGGTGAATGCTCACTGAAAAACACGGCAAGAAAGTACACAAGGGTCCTTCAGAAACCCATATATCATTTAGCAGGACGAGTCATATGCACTAGTTTCTCCTTGAGACCGTCGTGTTGGCAGGGAAAACTAAACTAAACTAAACAATCATTATACAAATGTTACATTATAACAAAATATAATATAATATATTACAATATATTATAATATATTATATTATTATATATTATGTATATTGTTTAGTCTTCAGCGCCACCTGGAGTTCTCATTACCATAAACACCCGCTTCAATGAGAGATAGTGGCTTTGCTAGCTAGAGAGATGTCCCCATTGGGAGATGTACCCATGACTTACTTGTCAAGGTCTATATCCCTTGACAACCGCCTCATCATTCTTGCCAGCCTATCTCCTCTGCTAACATGTGTGTCAGCCACACTGGCAGGTCCTGATGGCGTGTATTCTCTTTTGTCTTAGAGTGTCATAAAATAATTCTGACCTCGTGTTGGACTTCGGGGCCGCATTAAGAACCTTGTCTCTACCAGCTTTCTTATACAATGCGGAAACTTTGAAGATTCGACGTGTATATACTGGCGTCCCAGCATTATCTCTACCCGCGTAAACAACTCATTAATGCAGACCTCATATCTCTCTCTCTCGCTAGCCTTGTATTTTGAGTGAGAAGTTCCTTAATATAGGTACATTATTTTGGGCCACAAACCTCTCTAATCCCCTCGTCCTCCCCCTCTTTGTGCATATGTTCGCAAATGCTGACTTACATGCAGCATTTGTACGTGCACCTGGTTACATATTAACCCTACTGTACGAGTATGCCCCAAAGGTGTAGTATATGGTAGCATATTGCCTACAACATATTGATAACTTCACCAATTTCACGCGGTTTTGGTCTTCAGCTGCATCATTACTGATCATACACACACGTGGTATGCTACCCACACAGTGTGATGTCTCATGAATCACATCTGACTCCTTTCTGCTGCTTCGGGAGGTGTCCCCCGCCAAACACACACCGAAACTATGACGTTGGTACAACGTTCGAACAAGTTTTAACACCTAACCATTTATAACAACTAATATAGCAAGTTGTAACAGCGTTCTAATATGTCATAAACACGTTAAGCCAAGATGTAACAACTCTATTACAAGTTGTAACAAGCGGAAAATAGAGACAGTTTCGGTTTGTGTTTCCAGGGCCCTCACTGCTCTCTTGTTGATTTCTTGAATGCATTGTTGCTAAGCTGCGACGCTTTCTACGATCTTGGCAAGATCCAGGCTGTTGTTTTCCCCCTGGCAATGTTGCAAAGCACCCAGCTGTTGCTCTGACACAGTTTTTTCGTGGCCTCCCGCCCAAGAGCAACGGCCGATACACGGTTCTTGCATCATAGGATCTACACAATTTCCTTGTTACAGTTTCGTTTCGAACCACTGTGCTTTATTTAGCAGCTCCAGTGACATCAATCCCGGCGTCAACACGACTATACAGCTGCCCATTGCCCCCCAGCGTCATCTGGACTAAATATACACATCTGCGGTTCATTCACATCTGCGGTTCATACACATCTGCGTTCACAGACACTGCGGCCATCTACCCGAAGTCCACACAGCTTCACCAACGCATTCCAGGACCATGAAGCTGCCGAAGACCTTGCAATACCATCGCATCAACGCCATTAGCGTCCAGCCCTGTGCAATACCTACCTTCTGCAACAAACAGTAACCGCAAAATTCCTCGGAGACCCTTGGTTCCTTAATTATTAATACGGCAATCCCAGCGGCTCCTTATTCTTTCCCATTATCTCTCATATTCTCAAGAACAATGCAAATTACTGCTGGCCAATACCCCCCCCCCCTGTTCTGATGAAAGGGAACGATTCCCTTAATTTCCTGCAGGTTATCTGCATTGGTGCGCCTCAGTGCTCTCCACCGTACTGGCCTTTCCCACTACTGAAGTTCGTTGACTTAGTTCAAAGGGCGTTTACGCTTGCCACTTAGTAGTTGTGCTGAATAAATAACCTTGGGCTGAATATTCTAGCTATACCGTAGTGTCCCTCCCGAAGCCAGCTTCAAGAGCATGCCCAAACGGCTTTACCTGTACTCTGAGGAAATCACTTGAGCAGGAGGGGCATTGAACCAGCGTCCTGGGTATTCCCAGAGGCGCGCCTCAACCCATCGACCACAACATACTGAAGGTTATTTAACCTGGGATGCGTCCCGCATCCACTACAGTCTAGTGGCACCGTCCTGCTACAATAATTTCCTCTCTCTCTCTCTCTCTCTTTCTCTCTCTATCTATATATATATATATATATATATATATATATATATATATATATATATATATATATATATATATATATATATATATATATATATATACACATATATATATATATATATATATATATATATATATATATATATACACATATATATATATATATATATATATATATATATATATATATATATATATATATATATATATATATATATACACACACATATATATATATATATATATATATATATATAGAGAGAGAGAGAGAGAGAGAGAGAGAGAGAGAGAGAGAGAGAGAGAGAGAGAGAGAGAGAGAGAGAGAGAGAGAGAGTACATGTAAATATATATATATTTACATGTAAATATATATATATTTACATATACTCCACTCCCTTTATCTCCTTTTCTTACTAATTGCAGTATATAAATATAACATACACACATTCAGCAACTTAATTCAGTTTTATAAAATTCCGTGAATACATCCCTTATGTTGTACAATATTCTTGATGACTCTTTAAAACGAAATATAGGTAAAGCAAACTCTTTTACACCTGTTTCAGATACTATGTGTAGTGTAGACTTCAGTTGGTTTACTCTCTGAAGCGGCTATAGCTTTCTGCAAGTCCTGTAATGGAGCAAACAACTGCATCATATACCTTTAGAACCCAATTATCACATCTATGTCTAGACCCTTAGGGCTCGACTGCCACAAGGAAAGGTAACTAATTCATTCTCGTACCTGGCAAATTCGTTATTCCCACACAACCTTTGTCTTTATAACTACCACAACTAACTACACATCACCCCAAAACACCACTGAGTAACTACACATCCCCCCAAAACATCACTGAGTAACTACACATCCCCCCAAAACACCACTGAGTAACTACACATCCCCCCAAAACACCACTGAGTAACTACACATCCCCCAAAACACCACTGAGTAACTACACATCCCCCCAAAACACCACTGAGTAACTACACATCCCCCCAAAACACCACTGAGTAACTACACATCCCCCAAAACACCACTGAGTAACTACACATCCCCCCAAAACACCACTGAGTAACTACACATCCCCCCAAAACACCACTGAGTAACTACACATCCCCCCAAAACACCACTGAGTAACTACACATCCCCCCAAAACACCACCAATAAACCTCCCTCAACCACCATCAAATCACCAGATGGGGTTTAAGCTCCGGGAGGCTGGAGTGTTTTGATCCACCAGATTCGTGAATCTTCTCCCCTTGATTCGTGAGTCTGCCCCCCTCCCCCTGGAGGCTTCTACTACTCCTACTTGCCTCACTCGATTCGTATGAGGCAAACACCGCCTCTTCCTTCCAGTTTCCTCCACCAGTTCTTGTTTTGACCTCTCCAGGACACAGTATACCTTCCTTATCTTCTCAGCATCACAATATACTTGAATCAGATTGATACTCCTTACATGCTTATCTACCACGCAGCTTAACTCTTTTATTTCACTGATCTTTTTATCCAATCTTTGTTCGCCTCATTTCTCTGCCTTCTCTCATCCCTCTCTCTCTTTCCAACATTTGTATTCCCTCCTTTCTTGGACATTTGCATTCCTTAATCCCTCTATTTAACATGTGTAGTCTCTCAATCTTATGTCCATACAGCCCCTGTCTTCCAGGCCCCCTACCTGTTTCTACAACCCCTGCTTCCCCCCTTCTCACTACTTCCCCAACCCCTGCCACACTCCATGGTTTCCACAACCCTTGCCCCTTCCCGAGCTGTCACTACTTCTACCCCTCCCTATTTCCACAACCCCTACATCTCCCTCCCTGGCTTCCACAACCCCTACCCCTCCCTCCCTGGCTTCCACAAACCCTACACCTCCCTCCCTGGCTTCCACAACCCCCTGTCACCCCTCACCCACCCCTGGCCGGGCTGGTCCAGGCCGTCGACTGACTGTGTGAGGTGCTGAGTCGACCATTTTCGTATCTAGTGGGCTTAACAAGACCCGATGCAAATTAGGCTAATCTTCTTGAGCGCAGAGTGAAGGGTGGAGACAGTCGCTCCGTCAATGCTCTCTCTCTCTCTCTCTCTTGCTGTCTTTTTACACAATTTTCTCGTCCTGTCTGCCTGTCCGTGGACGTTTATGCAACGTCCACGAACGCTGAACCGTTCACACACACTGAAGGTATATTTTATTCCTGAATGTGATCGTTCACTGGTCCTGCTGGGATGTGGTCTCTTCGTGGTATTTTACGCACATAGTGAAGCTTCATTTCATGCCTTCGCTGCCTCTCAAGTTTATTACTCGAGGCAGCGAGTTTACCAGCAGTGTGCCGGAAGGTTTAAAGCCTTTATTGGTACTTCCTCTAGATGTCTTAAGGCAACATATCAGGAGCGTAAGCTGACAACATACAGGAACATGTTCAAGGTGTTACTTGAGCATTCTAGGGTGTCTATGTCAGTAACACGTTCGGCCTGTGTAGTTTTTGAAGAGCGTAAACTGATTAATATATAAGCTGCCGTGATTGGGGGAAAGATGAACAGGTTACGTAGCTGGATACGTAATGTTTTGATGTCTACTGGCTTACAGGTATAGTCTATTATATTGCAGGTTATGACCTGGTATATTTTTCTTATGTTATTCAAGTATATATAGAAAATAACTTATGTTATTCAAGTATAAATAGAAAAAAAATAGTTTCTGAGAGCAAACATGATTACAAAGGTAATCATGTTTGCTCTCAGAAACTATTTTTTTCTGAGATGTCTATTATCACGTCTTTCATTATGCCCTCTCATTCTCCTGCAACACACCCTTCTCACTCATTTCAGCATCACGTCCTTTGTGCAACTCATTCAACTTCTCAGCCACACAAAATCCTTTCACTGCTCCATCTTTCTTCCCTATCCTGTCTCACTTCTAACTCATGTTTCCCTCTCCACTCCCCCTCTCTCCTTCCACTCTCCCCCCCCCCCTCTCCTTCCACTCTCCCCCCTCTCCTTCTCTCTGTAGTGACCTCAAAACTCGGCATCAAGAGTGCAGTTCAGACGATCCTCGAGCCTGTTATCACTATTTCAGCTCTCCTCTTTCATTTTGGGGTTTATCAACAGCGAGCGCTCCAGAGGGCGCCGGGTCGGAGGAGAGCGCCGGGTCGGAGGAGAGCCCCCCAGACAAAGCCCTTAAGTGGCTCACTCCGGGACCTCTGCACTCACTAGAAGAGAAAAAAAAACGAACCGCAGAAGCCAGGCCTGTCGCCGTCATTCTTAAAGCAACCTACTTTCCCCCTTAATCTCCATCCCTCCCCCCTTCCTTGGTTTCTCTCTCCTCCCTTGCACGAAGCTTGTCTTACTATCCAAACTCGCTGGGCCTAGCCTTTCAGCTAGCTTCTTCTGCCTTTGCACGCCACATCTTGTCCTTTCTACCTCCAATAAATTGCCTCAGCTTCACAGTTCTCCTTGCCTCGAAGCTCTCCTCACACTCCCCAACTCCCTTCATTCCTTGCTTCACCACATTTCCTCCAGCTGTCCTTAATTTCCCCATGCTCGCTACAAGTGTCAACATAGGGGAATATTTATTTCCCAGTTATTTCAAGTGTGTTTACTAGTTGTGTTTTTGCGGGGGTTGAGCTTTGCTCTTTCGGCCCGCCTCTCAACTGTCAATCAACTGTTTACTAACTTTTTTTTTTTTTTTTTTTATCCCACACCACACACACACCCCCCAGGAAGCAGCCCGTGGCAGCTGACTAACTCCCAGGTACCTATTTACTGCTAGGTAACAGGCGCACTTAGGGTGAAAGAAACTTTGCCCATTTGTTTCTGCCTCGTGCGGGAATCGAACCCGCGCCACAGAATTACGAGTCCTGCGCGCTATCCACCAGGCTACGAGGTCCCTGTAAAGGTGTGTGTGTGTGTGTGTGTGTGTGTGTGTGTGTGTGTGTGTGTGTGTGTGTGTGTGTGTGTGAGCATGTGATAAATATACCTCTAATGCTCGTTTCGTAATTGCTTGATATCTGCAGATGGGTATACTATCACTGCCTTAACTACCATTGAGTTATCCACCACAAGCACACTGAACGAGTACTTTCTTAGAGTCTTCGGTTCATACTTGAATATCCCCCCCTTCCCTCCTACAGTATCTAACACGTATGAATTATGTCTCCTCTGGTTCTTCTTTTTTTCAGTATTTAAAGATTCAGTTCTTTGAACCTGGCCTCGTAGACAAGATTTTTTGTTTTTCAGTTTTCCTTATGGCATATCTTTGCTATTTTAACTTTTTATTATAAATTTTGCACGGCGTTGGCTCCTTACTGACCCCTTATACCTCGGTGCCGGTCGAATATATATATATATATATATATATATATATATATATATATATATATATATATATATATATATATATTCAGATTGGCAACAACGATCACTGAAACACTGATTCAAGTATGCGGAAACCCCATATTTGAATGATTAAACAATGCTGAACGCGTTTTCAGTTTAATTCGTCTTCATCAGAGCAAGATAGTCATAGATAGAGCAAGATAGATACTCTATCTTCCTCAGATGAAGGCCAGTTAAGTAAAAAACGCGTTCAGCATTTTTGTGTATATTTCACATGTGTTTTTTTCCACATACCGACAGAGAAACTGATAGGAAGGATGGGGGTCTGATTAGATAACAGTTAATTAATTCTACACACTGACTTCCCTTTATTATTAAACTAATGTAAATATGAACTCTGATAAAACATAATGGTTGTGAGAGTATAAGCAAGTATATATATATATATATATATATATATATATATATATATATATATATATATATATATATATATATATATATATATATATATATATATATATATATATGACCTCCGGCAGGATGAGGTGTGCAAAAGGCTTTTGTCGCTTTCTATAGACTCCAAAGTATCATCTCAAGACTTAAGCCTTTGCTGAATCACGTTTCTCCAGTTGATTCCTTCAAGGTATACCACTATTTCACACCAGTAGGTTACAGGTGATCTTATCCAGGTATACCGCAATTGCACTCTAGCAGTGTAAACTGTCATATAGTGCACTTTGTTCCTGAGTTTTCTCTCGCAGTTCTCTCTAGAAATTCACTGGTTTTAAGGTACTCCTCCGTGGGATTCTCTCTTGCCTGGTCTTCACAAAAAATCAAGTTTTAGTATTTTGAGATAGTACGTTCTATGTGGTGATCATGTCTACTCAGTCTTGTGTCTTCAGCGACGGGAGGTTCAGTTTCAATAGTCTTCTTGACTGTGTGTGTGTGTGTGTGTGTGTGTGTGTGTGTGTGTGTGTGTGTGTGTGTGTGTGTGTGTGTGTGTGTGTGTGTGTTTGTACTCACCTAGTTGTGCTTGCGGGGGTTGAGCTCTGGCTCTTTGGTCCCGCCTCTCAACCGTGTGTGCATGTCCGTGAACGGGTATTTGTGTGTGAGTCCGTACGTGAAATTATTTGTGTAGTTTTCTTATGTTCGAATATTTTGGTCAACATTCGATGATCTGAGTTTGTTTTGCATGTGTATTTGTGTCTAAATATTCCAATCTCAGTCCTTTGCTTCATCTTTTTATTCGTCATTTTGTCTCTTCTCTTACCTTTTATGTCTTCTCCCATCTTTCATTTATTCTCTCAACATCTGTCTGCCCCTTCTCTTTAAACGGGTATGAATGATGTAGACAATTCATACACGAATGGGGCCTCGTAGCCTGGTGGATAGCGCGCAGGACTCGTAATTCTGTGGCGCGGGTTCGATTCCCGCACGAGGCAGAAGCAAATGGGCAAAGTTTCTTTCACCCTGAATGCCCCTGTTACCTAGCAGTAAATAGGTACCTGGGAGTTAGTCAGCTGTCACGGGCTGCTTCCTGGGGGTGGAGGCCTGGTCGAGGACCGGGCCGCGGGGACACTAAAGCCCCGAAATCATCTCAAGATAACCTCAAGATAACGAATACTCGAATTTTTATATATATGTTTCATCTATTTATGTATATGTAATCTGTGTTTTTTCTTCATATTTATGAGCACAGATTTGTTTTCTAGTCCACATTCTTATGCTGGAATCATGTATTATAGTGCATGGGTACCATCGAGCAGATCCAAGCTCTTGGGCCCCCATCTGCAGGAGTGGAAAAGTCTCCTCTTGGAGTAAATTTGCTAGCATTTTCTTTTCTAGGTCATCTTAACATCCCGGTTGTATCCCACATCCCTGGCGGCTTGCTGTTGTAGTCCGATGTTCGGTGGTTGTATGACCAATGTTTCATAGAACCGTGCAACAATTGTTTGGTCCAAGGTGGACGGTGTTTTCAGCTCTCCTTCGTGTCCTGCTGTACATGGCTTGTCGTTCTTGCATGTTCAGTTATTTTAAGGTGTGGAGTGGTATTTCGAGGAGGGATTCAGGAGGGAAGTGGATCAGAGCCTTGTATAAGAGTACGTTTTCGTGCACATATATTTTTGTAGTATTGTTAAGGCTGTTTTGTGTTTAATAATTGTGCATGTGGACTCCTGTTTATCTTATCTTGTTTATCTTATGTTTGTTTATCTTGGATTGCGTGGTTTTTAGGGTTATATAGGACGCTCCTTCACCTCTTCTTTTCTATTTATATATACAGCTCTCACTCACTCACCTCTCTCTCTCTCCTCCCTCACACGCTTTCATTCCTTCCATCTTTCCCCCTCATACCATGCCTTGCTCTTTCTCTCGCTTGCTCCCTATCCTCACTTCCTCAAATCTAATCCACTATCCATCCTCAGGTTTTCACTCTCTCCCATCCATTCTTCCCTACCTCCCTACTTCCCTCCCTGCCTACCCTATCCTCCCTACCTGCCTTATCCTCCCTCCCTGCCCCTCCCCACAACACTGCCAGCGATCAACGCCACTGAGGGCCACGGCAATGTACCGGGAGACGACAGGACAACCCAGCGATTACCGGCAGTAGCTGTTGAATGAGAGAGAGGAGGAGGGGGGGAGGGGGTGATCTCACACTCCAGGAAGAGGCAGGAGAAGGAAGATGTGAGGCAGGGATGGGGTAGAGGAGAAGAATAGAGTAGAGGAGAAGGATAGAGTAGGGGAGAAAGATAGTAGAGAGGAAAGAAATTACAAAAATGGCTGGAAGTGAAGAAAGGAAACAGAGAAGAAAATGTGAGAAAAATAATAGAAGAGAGGGGGGGGGGGGAGAAAAATTAGAAGAGAGATAATGTGAAAAGGGAGAATTGGAAGAGGAGTGAGAGTGAGAATAAAAAGTATGGGTGATAGAGAGATAGAGAGATAGAGAGATAGAGAGAGAGAGAGAGAGAGAGAGAGAGAGAGAGAGAGAGAGAGAGAGAGAGAGAGAGAGAGAGAGAGAGAGTGTGTGTGTGTGTGTGTAGTGTGAGAGTAAAGGGAAGAAGAGTGTGAGGAGATAATGTAAAGTGTGGGTGAGAGAGAAAGAGAGAGAGAGAGAGAGAGAGAGAGAGAGAGAGAGAGAGAGAGAGAGAGAGAGAGAGAGAGAGAGAGAGAGAGAGAGAGAACAGGATTTTCGCATTTTTCGCAAGAAAAAGTTGAAGAACAATATTAGATGTTTTTTTATAAATAAATATCTGCATTCACTTCGTTTTATACCGTACATTCATGTATTTTTAGCTAAAGATCCTTCATAATCTCCCACAATTGTTTTGGTATCATCAGATATCGCAGTATCAACACTGTCCAGATGATATATGGGAACTGTTATTTTCATCATTAATCTGCTTATCTTTCGTCTATTCCATAAACCTATCTAAACTGCCTGTACCGATTATTTGTTTCATCTAAATTTATTTCCCGTCATATTTTTTTTGCGTCATCTTCAACGTTGCTGCAAATGATGCTGTTCAATCACGTTTAAGTAATTTACATATAGAAACAGAAGTATCACAGGAGAGGGTCCCGGGGGGGGGGGCATCTCACTTCCCATGGTTTCCTCACTCTGACTTGCCTTTCATTTCTGTTAAATCTCTTTTTTTTCTTTATCAAAAAGCGAATTCAATCTCCTTCCTCTCTCCTTCTCCCAATTCCATGGGCCTCTAATTTTCTAATGAGTGTCTCGTGAGACTCAGTATTAAAGATCTATCTAACTTTATGGTACTGAATGTTACAATTCTTTCCGTTGTCAGCTGTTGAAATACATTAGACAAAAAAGTGAGCATATTAGATAAAAGTATATTATGTTGTATATATTTCTGGTGTTTTTTCTTCTCGGCTCTTAGCTTGGACCTTTTCATATTCTCGTGTCCCCTTAGTCTGCCGCTTCCTTCAGGTGTTTTTCCAATACCTGTTGTATCCCCTACCTCCTATTCCTCTTTCTGTTCCTTCTTTACCTTTTCCTTCGCCTCCTCTTCATCATTATTAATACCAGCTGATTTATGTTCAGTCTCTGTGGAAGCAATTAATAAGAGGTAATGGGGGAGGGTTAAAGTTCGCAGGGGAAATACAACAAGGGGGAGAGATGACTTTATTCATGGGAGACACCGGAGTGTAGACCTTGAAGGCTTTTGTTGTCTCCGCTCACAGGTCCTGACATGACCTGAGACTTTGGTCCAACCTCACGTCTGTAAGTGGATTCAAATATTAGGCATCTAAGACTTTTCTGGCACAGTCAAGTGGGAGACGTGTATGTTCACTCGAGTTAATTCACGTGCCATATGCGGCTGCCAGGCCTCAGGGAGCCGGTCGGGCGAGCGGGCAGCACGCGGGACTTGTGATCCTGTGGTCCTGGGTTCGATCCCAGGCGCCGTCGAGAAACAATGGGCAGGCTTTCTTTCACCCTATGCCCCTGTTACCTAGCAGTAAAATATGTACCTTGGGTGTTAGTCAGCTGTCACGGGCTGCTTCCTGGGGGTGGAGGCCTGGTCGAGGACCGGGCCGCGGGGACACTAAAAGCCCCGAAATCATCTCAAGATAACCTCAAGATCACCTCATCCCGTGGCTGGCATCCGGATTAGGGACTAGCGTGGCATTCAGGTTATTCATCTTCAGGTTATACTCACCCCTCGTCTATTCACACCATTGAATAGGTGGGGTATACTCAAGCCCCAACTACACACACACACACACACACACATACACATACACACACACACACACACACACACACACACACACACACACACACACACACACACACACACACACACACACACACACACACACACACACACACCTCTGCCTTCAGACTCCCAGACATCAACCACAGCAACTCCGACCACAGCCCACAGAGAGACCCCCTCCCCCCTCCCCCCTCCCCTACCTTCCCCGTCCAATACCACTACACCAAGAAGCCTCCTGTCAGTAATCTTGGTCAGCACATCTACATATCTACCCCGAGCTGCTGACCTATCTACTCGCCCCAGCACTCGGGGTTGTACCTGACTCCCTCCTCCATCAGCCAGCCAATCCACTAAAAAGCTGCATCCCCCATCCCCCTTCCCTCCTTTCCTCCCTGGCAAGCCTCTCCTATCCAGTCCCTCTCCTTCTCCCCCGTGCCCCTACCGCCCTGACTCGAGTGAGCTGCGTCCCTCCTGCTCGCCATTACGGTATTGCTTTGTTTGTGTGTGTGTGTGTGTGTGTGTGTGTGTGTGTGTGTGTGTGTGTGTGTGTGTGTGTGTGTGTTTGTGTGTGGTGGGGAAGTGGTGGAGAATAAGGTGCTGGGTGATAGGTGTGGGAAATGGAATTTGGGAATGGAGGTACTTTACTTAAATAGGTACCAAGATATACCTTGAATAGGTTACCTTGAATAGGTAGAGGATATATTACTTAACTGTGACTATACGAGGGGAATGAGTTCTAGCTCTATGGGTCCATCAGCTGTGAACGAGTATTTCTTTGCATTTCTTCGATTTATTCATTCCCAGTTTCCATCTATAAATGGTCCTTAAATCTGAGGAAATTGGTGATGGAGATAAGTTGGGTATGGGGTGGTAATGTGTGTGTGTGTGGATGGGGCTAGAAAATGGGGTGGATAGGGATATAAAATGTTGAAATGTGTGACAGAGACCTGGAAAATTTTAATAATAAAACGTTACTAAACGACAATAACAGAAATATTTATTCACAATATAATTGAAGATCAAGAAAACAATCAACTTTTGAAAACTCTCCAGATATAAAGGAAAAAAAATGAAAAGATTCGAATGTCTTCTGTACTTTCACATATTCACTTGTGTACTGTCATTCCAACGTTCTCAGTGTATTGGCAAGACAACCAACTCTTTCAAGATGTCATAACTATGCATAAAGAACAAGACTCTATGAAAGATTACATCGTATCTACAACTAGACTCCCAGCGAAGACATCCTTTGTGAGAGAGTCAGAGTTGTGAGGTGAAATGACACAAAAAAACATTTGTATCATATCACCTCACCCAAAACGAATATAAGCATGAAATGATATATGTAAACCTGTCTTTGAAAATATGAAAAGTCCTTGCGAAACGCTTTTAGGCGTCAGACCATAAATAAAAATTGAGAGAATGAACTTTGGAGAGTTAATTTTTCAATTACCCCGACATTGAAGAAAAACGTAAGAAATATTGAGAAGATTCGTGTTAGAATCATTAATCTTACCCTTTCGGTCATATTCAACAATATATATATATATATATATATATATATATATATATATATATATATATATATATATATATATATATATATATATATATTGTGTGTGTGTGTAAATGATTTGAATTAAACAGTAACATTAAACTTTGCTCTAGAATTTAGACCAATATAACCTCAAATAATCCTCGATAATTAACCATAGTGTCCATTTTTTCCATATTCTTTTTAACATCGTCGGCTATCATAGTCGGCTATCTTGAGTGAGAGCGAATGTTGGCCAGTAAGATAGCGGCACAATACAGATGGAAGATGGTTAGCTACCCACTCTTATCTAATCTGGTGATGCTCTCAAGGGCTCTCAAGGGGTACCGGCGTATTTGTTTTTATTACTAATAATATATCGTATCTTCGCGAGCATCACAATACCCCAACAGGAAAGGTCTATTGTTCTTTTGTAACCTGTCTTGTTTAATGATCAGCGGCTGACGTTTATTGAAACTACTCCGTAAAATTATATCA
>NC_091157.1:47239705-47322205 GCF_040958095.1 Procambarus clarkii
AGTGAGTAATAACTTGGTATTAAATGGGTCTCTACGTTTGGAGTTCTATGGACACTGGTCGAGGACACTAACGGGTCCAGGACACTGGACGAGGACATTAAATGATGAAAATAATCAATGATAAATAATTAACGTGTCATTCAATATATATTAATATCGTGATATTTATCAAGTTCGAGAAGCTGGAACAGAAAAATAATGAAATCCTGCCTATATAAATATAAATATATACATATATATATATATATATATATATATATATATATATATATATATATATATATATATATATATATATATATATATATATATATATATATATTTGGTTTTTAGAGCAAGGTCTTTTTTTCTCAAACAGCCAGTTTGATTTTGCATATTTCCTCTTTTATTTTTAATTAAATTTGTTTATAGCATATTAAATAGTGAGAATATGAATTTCAAACTAAGGCCCAGTTTTACATATGTTGGGAAGGGAAGGGAAGTGTCGGGAAAGCGCCAAGCCATGGCGATTATATAGCACTGGGAAGGGATCAGGATAAGGATTTGGGATGGGACAGGGAGGGAAGGAATGGTGTCCAACCACTTGGACGGTCGGGGATTGAACGCCGACCTGCATGAGGCGAGACCGTCGCTATGCCATCCAGCCCAAGTGGTTGGACAGATTATTGAGTAGTAATCGCCATATTAACGTTAAGAGAGGTTTCTGACTTTTGATTCAAATTAAAAAAACTAAAAGTAGCACTCATCGGTAATTGAATACTGTATCATTCTCTTAAGTGAATTTTTAGACGGATTTATTATTTAGGGAAATAAACAAAAAAGTGTGAAAATTAACTTTGTAGAGTTAATTTTTCAACTTCACTCAACAGTGAAAAAAAAAATATTGAAAAGATTCGTGATAGAATCAATAATTTTCCCCTCTCGATCACATTTATCATATGTCTACAAGAAAGACTGCTACCAAAATATACTAAAATATATACACTACGTGTATGTATACATACAAGTATGTGTATGTATACATGCATGTATGTATACATGTAACCCTCGACATTGTCGAAAAGAAATGTATTTTGTTCCCATTTTCCCGAATGATATAAATGTGAGGTCGCCTCATAACCCACCAGCCAGAACTCGGCCAGACATCTGTACACAAGTTCTAATGCTCCAGTGACGTCTTGGAAGGACTTCAAACAGATGGTGACAGCTGGTGACATGCGGTGACAGGTCCCAGCGCCTCGCTCCCGTCAGACATCAATTATGCCAAGGGCTAAGATCAAGGAAGTTGTGGTGACGTCACAGGAGTAATCTGTGGAAGCAGGATGGATGAATAATCAATAGAGGCACCACCTGTCCAGAAGGTGGATGAAGGGATAGGTCCACCTCTCCTAAGGGTGGATGAAGGGATAGGGGGCTACACCCACCTGTCCTAGTCTGGGAATATTTTAATATAATGAGCGTAAGTGTTCTCTCGTGTATAAGAATGATTAAATACAGGTATGCTTACACACACACACAGACACACAGACACACACACACACACACACACACACACACACACACACACACACACACACACACGATAGTAGTGTGGTAGTCCAAGTGTTCGATTCTGCAGATACAAATATTAAATACAAATAATAAATACACACACAATTCGAACGGTAAAGTACTCGAACGCCAGAATAGTTAAATTACAACACAACAGGTTCAACAGCGTTCGAGAGTCGTACTTCAATCGGCCGGGGTTCGATGCCCGGCCAAGGCAGAAACAAATAGTTTTTTTTACCTCATCCTTCTCTGTTTAGCGGTAAATAGGTACCAGGGACTTAGCTACTGTGGGCTACAGTCTGAATATGTAGTCAGTTGTACTCTCATAATTGTGCTTTCGGGGGGGGGGGGAAAGGGGTTGAACTTCGGCTCTTTGGTTTCGCCTCTCTACCGTCAATCAACTGGTGTACAGGTTCTGGTGCCAATTGGGTTCTTATCAAATCTACATTTGAAAAAGTTTATGATTCTGCCTCCACCACATTACTTCCTAGGGCATTCAGTCAGATAACTACCAGTGTTAAATAGCCTATCTATATCTACAAGATAAATTCCCCTGGGAATGTTGTATATGGTAATCATGACTCCCCCTAATTATTTAGTCTTTCAGCGACGTTTAGTTTAGTTCAGTCGTAGCCTTTCCTCGTAACTCATACCTCGTAGTTCTGGAACCAGTCAAGTTATATTCCACCGAATCTTCTCCAGCCTCAGACCTGACCACTTAATACTAACACCTCACATAACACTCTTTCATTAACATGCCATAACATAGTACTGCCCCATGACCGGCAAAACCTTCTTGCTGGTCTGCGTTCAATCCCAGACCGTCGCAAGTGGTTGGGAACCATTCCTTTCCTCCCGTCCCATCCCAAATCCTTATCCTGACCCCTCCAAGTGCTACATTGTCTTAGTGCTTTCTCCTCATAATTCCCTCGCCTTACCTTGCCTCGGTTCTTCATAGTGAATGACGTGTCTCGTCATCAGGTACTCGTGCATTTGCATCTCAATTGCATTCACGGATGATTAATATTCATCAATCATCAATCAATCGAGATCTGAAGACCTTGTGTTGATCCAGCCCATGGGGAAGAAATAGATAACTTTAATAATAATTATAATAATAATAATATAATATTTACAAGGAACAATGGGTTGTTTTTAATGGGTTGTGGGTTGGGTTGGGTTGTAATCTCACAACCCAAATTAATAGGTTTGTGAGATTACATATTATTGGTATTTTTACAGTCTTGCAAAGCCACTATAATAAGCATAACTTACGGAAGGGAGTTCTCATGCATGTATTTTTGATTGACTACACCTGATCAACTCGCCAATCAGACGTGTAACTGTGCCTTTACACAAGGTTTGTGTGATTGCAATAACCTCTCCCTTCAGTACATCTCTTGCTTGCTTGCTTGCTGCATTCTGATAGTACTTTCATCTCATTCAATAGATGGCTTTAATGATTTTGCTAGCTAAGCATTCATACTATTTGGGTTATGACTTCCATCTCCAATCTAATTATCTTTTATTTGAGATTAGGACAGGAAGCCAATCCCCCAGACCAGCTCTCTAGTCAATCTTGGTCCAATCTTTTGCGGTCTTCGTCTATTTAGATTCGGTTCATAAATCAGTGAAAATGTTGGACATTTTTGCTTCAGTTAGGTCGACGTTATATGTAAGATTCAGAATGTTTTAGTGATGATTATTGTGTGCATTTATTACTTGTATTTACTATTGTGTTTGCAGGACTGACTTGTTAGCCCTTGGACCCCATTCGCTTCTGCCTCGGGTGGGAATCAAACTCGGGTCCTTAAGACTAGGTCCCCTGTGCGGTGTGTGTATGTGTGTGTGTGCTCACCTAGTTGTACTTGCCTAATTGTGCTTTGCTCTTTTGTCTCGCCTCTCAACTGTCAATCAACTGGTGTACAGATTCCTGAGCCTACTGGGCTCTATCATATCTACATTTGAAACTGTGTATGGAGTCAGCCTCCACCACATCACTGTCTAATGCATTCCATCCGTTAACTACTCTGACACTAAAAAAGTTCCTTCTAACGTCCCTGTGGCTCATGTGGGTACTCAGTTTCCACCTGTGTCCCTTTGTTCGCGTACCACCAGAGTTGAATAGTTTATCCTTGTTTACCCGGTCGATTCCCCTGAGGATTTTGTACGTTGAGATCATGTTTCCCCTTACTCTTCTGTCTTCCAGTGTCGTAAGGTGCATGTCCCGCAGCCTTTCCTAGTAACTCATGCCTCTTAGTTTTGGGACTTGTCTAGTGGCATACCTTTGAACTTTTTCCAGCTTCGTCTTGTGCTTGACAAGGTACGGGCTCCATGCTGGAGCCGCATACGCCAGAATTGGTCTTATATATGTGGTGTACAAGATTCTGAATGATTCCTTACACAGGTTCCTGAACGCTGTTCTGATGTTAGCCAGCCTCGCATATGCCGCAGACGTTATTCTTTTTATGTGGGCTTCAGGAGACAGGTTTGGTGTGATATCAACTCCTAGATCTTTCTCTCTGTCTGTTTCATTAAGTACCTCATCTCCTATTCTGTATCCTGTGTCTGGACTCCTGTTTCCACTGCCTAGTTTCATTACTTTGCATTTACTCGGGTTGAACTTCAACAGCCATTTGTTGGACCATTCACTCAGTCTGTCTAGGTCATCTTGTAGCCTCCTACTATCATCCTCTGTTTCAATCCTCCTCATAATTTTTGCATCATCAGCGTGTGTACTTACCTAATTGTGCTTGCGGGGGTTGAGCTCTAGCTCTTTGGTCCCACCTCTCAACCGTATATCAACTGGTGTACAGGTTCCTCAGCCTATTGGGCTCTATCATATCTACACTTGAAGCTATGTATGGAGTCAGCCTTGTGCCCCTTGTGTTAAAAAGTCTGTCTTTATCTACCCTATCAATTCCTCTGAGAATCTTGTATGTGGTGATCATGTCCCCTCTAACTTCTGTCTCCCAGTGACGTGAGGTTTAATTCCCGTAGTCTCTCCTCGTAGCTCATACCCCTCACTTCTGGTACTAGTCTGGTGGCAAACCTTTGAACCTTTTCCAGTTTAGTCTTATGCTTGACTAGATATGGACTCCATGCTGGAGCCGCATACTCCAGTCTGACATATGTGGTTTATAATGTTCTGAAAGATTCCTTACACAAGTTTCTAAAGGCCGTTCTTATGTTAGCCAACCTGGCATATGCCGCTGATGTTATCCTCCTGATATGAGCTTCAGGGGACAGGGCTGGCGTGATATCAACCCCCAGGTCTTTCTCTCTCTCTCTCTCTCTGACTCTTGCAGGATTTCATGCAAGAAAATGTGTGTGTGTGTGTGTGTGTGTGTGTGTGTGTGTGTGTGTGTGTGTGTGTGTGTGTGTGTGTGTGTGTGTGTGTGTGGTGAGTGGATAAGCAAGTATCTGCACAAGAGTCGTAACAACATGTCCCCAGTAAACCATTCTTCCAAGATACTGAGAGCAACCTCTTGAGAGCAGCAAGGAGAAGCGAGCAGGATACCAAGCTCAGGAGTAACGCGGACCATACACCAAGTATAACCTCCGTGGGAAAGGGGAAGGGGAGGTGGGGCAAGGAACAGCCTCCACTCCACAAATTGTCTTGAAGCTGGAGTAGAAAACAGAAAACAATTTGCCTAATGCGCCGGCCTGGTGTCACGTGTTCGGCCCCCTCCAGGTTCAGCATCCTGCCGCCTCCTCCTCTCCTCCTTCTCCTCTAAAGCTCCTTAATCATTGCCAGCATCTTTTCATCTTTTCTGTAATTCACTGACGTTTGTCGACGAATTATGATTAATATCTTTTTCCGGCATGTGAAGGTGGAGGAGGTGGTTCAGGGTCGTAGATACCAAAAGAGACGCTGAATGAGGAATAGGAGGAGTAGGAGAAGGAGTAGGAGAAGGAGCAGGAGAAAGAGGAGGAGGAGAAGAAAGAGGAGGCAAGTCGCCAGACAATACGACGGTATTTTCATATAGATAGGCTAAGGAATTGAGTTCAGAATGTATTCAAACTGTGCATTAAGTTTGAAATTATACTCACGGAGTTGGAAGCTTTTAACAAATTTCTGTGAATCTCTTGAATGTCTTTTGCAGCTCTCTCTGTCAAAGACTAAAATGTATAAAAGTTGACGTCAAGAGGAATGAATATTTAAAGTTTCAGGCCACATGGCCAGAAGGGCCAGGCACTAATCAGCAAGTGCCAAAGTTTGGGGGGGGGCAGTCACCCGTGCAATGTTGAATGTAATTCCCATATAGATAATTATATCCAACGTGACCTCTGATGAGAACTCAATCTGTCCTCTCGCCTAAACGGTTTCGTTATTTACGTTTTGGTAATCAACATTACAAATACACCGGACTATGAATAACAACCACTCGCATCATATCTACGTTTACAATGCATGTACGTCAGTTGTTTAGGTGAAAATAAATAAAAACTAGTAACCCATTTGCTTTGGTGGTGGAAAGGTGGTGGATCATGTTCAAGTATGTTTATTGTGATAATAAAATACATCACAAAGGGATAGAGTAGCTAAGATTATTTATATGCTTCTGATGGTGGGTCGTAGTTCCAGAACTACGAGGTATGAGTTATGAGGAAATGCTGCGCGAAGTGCACCACACGTCACCTGAAGACAGAAGAGGGGAGACATGATCACCACATGCAAACTTCTCAGGGAAATTGACAGAGTAGATTAAGACAAATTATTTAACACGAGGGGATACTCGAACAAGGAGACAGGTGGAAATTGAGTACCCAAATGAGCCAGAGAGACATTAGTAAGAGTTTTTCAATATCAGAGTAGTTAATGGTATGCAATAGGAAGTGGTGTGGTGAAGGCAGACTCTACATAGTTTCAAATGTAGATATGATAGAGCCCAATAGGCTCAGGAACCTGAACTCCAGTTGATTGACAGTTGAGAGGCGGTACCAAGGAGCCGAAGCTCAACCCTGCAAGCACATTAAGGTGGATATAATTGGGCGAGGAAACACACACACTTCACTATCTCCTGGAATGTGAAGCAATCAACGACCTTAGAAAAACTTTAAGAGTTCCTGAATCTTGCAGTAACCACCCTGAAGCCATCAACACTGCCACTCTTTTGGTCAAAAAAGGTGTCCAGAAGCTGGACACCCTGTGCAGGCGATGAGACACAATAACGTGGCTGAAGTATGTTGACCAGACCACACACTAGAAGTTGAAGGGACGACAACGTTTCGGTCCGTCCTGGACCATTCTCAAGTCGATTTGAGATCTGGACACCCGCATACATACTGTCCAACAGAAGTACACTTACATCGCATCAGGCTTGGATTTCCATGTGCATGGGAAATATGCTTCCTGGTTCCAGCAGATGAGAGGAAATATCAGCACTGTGGAGAAATGCCCGACACACCACTGGAACATTATTTAACACAGTGCACAGTAACAAACCCAATAAGATTTCAACTTAGATTCAACAGAGCAGAAAAAATTGTTAAACACATAAGCATGTGTTTAATAACTTGCTGAAGCAAACATGTCATAAATACTCATACTCCGCTTAAGTAAAACAGAAACAAGTAACACTTAGTGGGATAGCCAGAGGCTTATCTTGAGATGATTTCGGGGCTTTTTAGTGTCCCCGCGGCCCGGTCCTCGACCAGGCCTCCACCCCCAGGAAGCAGCTCGTGACAGCTGACTAACACCCGGGTACCTATTTTACTGCTAGGTAACAGGGGGATAGGGTGAAAGAAACTCTGCCCATTGTTTCTCGCCGGCGCCCGGGATCGAACCCAGGACCACAGGATCACAAGTCCAGTGTGCTGTCGGCTCGGCCGACCGGCTCCCTAGGCTAAGGCAAGCGCAGGAATATCCCTACAAAGAAAAAAAAATACTGTCAAGCAGTATCCTCCCCCGCGATAGCAGCGACATAGTAAGGACTGACGACTTAAACGCAAGCTCAGCACACAGTATATCCTTCCTCGACCGAAGATCACATTCACTAAAAAAAAGAAAACTACCATTTACGGGCTATTCATGCCCGTGCCGCCTCTTGGGTGGCTTAATCTTCATCAATCAATCTCACACACGCCAGGGGGGTGGGGCGCCGGTGGCTGTGTGCATAGCACGCTGGACACGTAATCCTGTGGCCCGGGCTCGATTCCCGGCGCCGGGGAGAAACAATGACAGTTTCTTTCACCCTGATGCCCCTGTTACCTAGCAGTATATAAGTACCTTGGAGTTAGACAGCTGTTACGGCCTTCCTGGGAGTGTGTGTGTGGGTATGAGAATTTTTTTTTTATTAGTGAGATTTGATTGACAGTTGAGAGGCGGGCCGAAAATGCAGAGCTCAACCCCAACAAGCACAACTAAGTGAATACAACTAGGTGAATACACACACAGATCCTTGAGAAGAGCGCTTGGGGTCGTAATTCTAAGAATCAGGGTTCGATTCCCGGCCGAGACGGATATCGGCAGATTCTTTCATCTGATGCTTCTCTTCACCTAGCAGTAAATATGTACCTGAGAGTTAGCTGTCATGGGCTGCATCCTGGAGTTAGAAACACAAACAATTCTATGTAGTAGATATGATAGAGGAAAATAGATGGAGAATCACTACGTATGGAGAGTCAGTATGTATAGTCAACCGATGTTGTTGCTTAAGATTCGCTGCTTGGAACAAAAAATTCCAAGCAGCACGGGCTATGGTGAGCCCGTAGTAGACTTGTTATATATATATATATATATATACAAACGGCGGTACGAAACTTGGGGTACAATAATATATTATTAACCATATTGGGCCTTTGCTGAGACACAAATTTTAATTTAACATAAACAGACCTCAAAAAGTATACACAGATCAAAGCAATTTACAAAAAAAAAAAAATACACCATACATATATTACAAAGAGCATTATATAGCGGCCATGTAGCCGCTATATGATGCTATTTATAATATGTAAGTTACATATGACATATATGTAATATGTAAATTATATATTTTTCAGTAATATTTAGCACTGGGTACCTCCAAGATCCAAGGCTTGCCCTTTGACCTTACATCCAGCCAATCAGCTAATCAGACGAGGCATTTTGTCCCTGGCCACATACGTGGGTGCTCGCTTTATTTGTCAGTGGTTATTCACGTCAACTGTCCGACACCTTTAATTGGCCAATTGCTCCACTCAACAATTCTTTCCTGATCTGATACAGCCACTGCCTCGCTCCTCTCCACATGGGGGAAACTAAATAAATAAATAAATAAATAAATAAATAAATATAAATATATATTTATATATATATATATATATATATATATATATATATATATATTTATATATATATATATATAAATATATATATATAAATATATATATATATAAATATATATATATAAATATATATATATATATATATAAATATATATATATATAAATATATATATATATATATATATATATATATATATATATATATATATATATATATATATATATATATATATATATATGGGAACCACCTCTGGTTGAGTTTATAGGGACCCTTGACCTCGAAGAAGACAATATGCTGCATCCGGGGGCTCCTTGTTGGGCTTCATTAAAATAAACGCTGAGAGGTGTAGTATATATACCGAGGGGGTTAAGTTCGTTCATGAATAAAACACACTCATTGTGGCAGGTCGTTAAGCTCTAGTGTGGTCTTAATGGCCTCTCCAGCTGTTGAGCGGTCTTAAGATCATCCCACTATCTCCACAAGAAGCGCAATACAGTTCCTAAGATAAGACATCAACGAATTTGCATGGCCTTCATCTATATATGTCTATATGAGGGTATGACAGTCTGTTGGTATGACTGTTCAAAGTGTAGGAGGCTAGACGCTTCGGATAGATCTATCATCTATCTGGCCTGTTCAAAGTGTAGGAGGCTAGACGCTTCGGATAGATCTATCATCTATCTGGCCAAGTAGGAGGCCAGGGGGCCAGATTCACGAAGCAATTACGAAAGTACTTACGAACGTGGACATCTTTCCTCAATCTTTGATGCCTTTGGTTACGTTTATTAAACAGTTTACAAGCATGAAAAGTTCCCAGTCAACTGTTGTTATTGTTATAAACAGCCTCCTGGTGCTTCGGAGCTCATTAACTGTTTAATAATTGTAAACAAAGTCGCCAAAGATTTAGAAAAGATGTACAGGTTCGTAAGTGCTTGCGTAACTGCTTCGTGAATCTGGCCCCCAGATAGATGGCATTTACATGTTGAAGTGATCACAATAAACAGTTAACTCAAGTTAAGAACGTAACTGGTATATATATATTTTAGAATATCATCCAGCAAGGGAGCCCCTGTAACATGTGGGAGGGAACCTGTATAATAAGGTATAAGTTTATATTATTTATTAAAGCTCTTTTTATAGTTAGGCGTTGGTTAGATTAGGTTAGATGTTTAGGTTCTGTTGGCGATTATTTGTAATTCGAACAGAGATCGTCAGCGAAGCACTGTTCTAAAAATGTTCGAACGTCATCAGTTGAGTCATGTGTAAAGCATTTTACATTCATAGAGGGGGTATAATGGCGGGATTAGGCCTATGGGAATGTTGGAATGGAAACTAAAGTGAATCTCCTATACTATGTAAGGTTCAGTATGGCACAAAACAGTTTTTGTGGCCCTGTGTTCCAGATCACAGAGTCCTTGTATGTGGCCCTTTGTTCCAGATCACAGAGTCCTTGTATGTGGGCCTGTGTTCCAGAGCACAGAGTCCTTGTATGTGGCCCTGTGTTCCAGAGCACAGAGTCCTTGTATGTGGCCCTGTGTTCCTGAGCACAGAGTCCTTGTATGTGGCCCTGTGTTCCAGAGCACAGAGTCCTTGTATGTGGCCCTGTGTTCCAGAGCACAGAGTCCTTGTATGTGTCCCTGTGTTCCAGATCACAGAGTCCATGTATGTGGCCCTGTGTTCCAGATCACAGAGTCCTTGTATGTGGCCCTGTGTTCCAGAGCACAGAGTCCTTGTCTGTGGCCCTTTGTTCCAGATCAGAGTCCGTGTCTGTGGACTTCAGCATCCACCTCATCATCTCAGGCCTGGAAGCATACTCCATCTATCTACTGTTATTACCACCTCCGAGGTTAATAAGTCTACCTTCATCACAATTACTGCGACTTTCCTCTTTATAACTTCATCACTAGCCTTATACATCCCTCTCAAAACAAAAAAGTGATGACTGCGTCAGAATGATGAATGCTGTCATTATCTACTATAATATATCTGTTAATCAACACCATCACATTGTGATAAGTTTCATTATTCTGCATCATTATCATTATGGTCATCAGGGATCTGAATGGTCATTGTCTTCGTATCAAGCGATAATTTTGGCTACAGCTATTATCTTAAATCATTCCAAGCGAGAAGAGGTTACTTCAAGGGTGAGTGGGAAGGTGGTTATGTGGATATTTAACACCTTGTTAGTAGATGGTTTTGTTGTTGACCAATTCACACACTAGAAAATGAAGGAACGACGACGTTTCGGTCCGTCTTGGACCATTCTCAAGTCGATTGCGTCTCACAATCGACTTGAGAATGGTTCAGGACGGACCGAAATGTCGTCGTCCCTTCATTTTCTAGTGTGTGGATTGGTAAACATACTTCAGCCACGTTATTGTGACTCCTCGCCTGCAGATGACATTGTTCTTAAATTTTTGATGAAATATTTTTATGACTAGTGTTTCCATAATTTGAATAAGATGCTGGGTCATTTTTGAAGCTGTTCCTTATTTATTTTGTGGCTTCTTGCTTTTCATAGAGATATAATTCATCTTCCTGTTTGACGTGTGAAATTCGATGTTTCCTGATAGATTTTTCCATATTTTGCTGATTCAGTAGATTATTGTTGTTTGGAAAACTTGTAGTTTCCTGCTTGGCTTTTTTTTGAGCCTAATAATTCACAAACAACAGATTTATCAAGGATCACCTCATTATACATACACAACGACCAGTAACACCTAAATACTCAACACATTCAAGAACAATAGATGATTGGACATAGCCGAAGCACTACATATCATACACACTTGTCCAACTCTCAACAGTATTTGACTTACACATAAGTCAAGTACACCATCCACAAGACCAAGGCAGAATGAACGGTCTGACACCGCAGCTATTGCCCCAGCTGACACTGACCGAGTTGCATCGGTCAATGCAATCTCATATCATCCCATTTCATGAAATGTCATACCTGGAAATATGTATTTTCATTCCTTCTGCCTCCGTAGATGCTGAAGAAAGTTCCAGCGAAACTCGTCCCTTAAAACCCCTTCTCAGGCGATGAGTCACAATAACGTGGCTGAAGTAAGTTGGAGAATGGTCCAGGACGGACCGAAACGTCGTCGTCCCTTCAACTTCTAGTGTGTGGTGTGGTCAACCCCTTCTCAGGCTCAATAAAATTTTAAAATGAAATTCGGAGAGAGAATTTTTCATCTTCCTTCCCGAGTGAAGAATTACATTGCATAAGACGTATATAGAGCGTTCTTAAATAACAGATCTAATTCTTTCTGTCACATTCAGTAACAAATGCCTTCAAGGTACATTGTGTGAAATGGGTTCTTGAAGATGCCTTACACAGATGTATGAACCCTGTAAAGCTTCAGGTTTGCAATATGATAATTCCCGTAAGAGCATCTTGTATCTAGCCGCGACTTTCTCCCCCGTTTCTCAATGTCTTTCACGTAAAACCATAAAACTAAACCTTAGTTATTTACCAGTCGTGCCACAGTTTATAGCCGTCTATCGATAACCATGTTGGAGTGGACTCTTGAAGTCATGCGTGAGTGTGAATAGCCTCAGTGGTCAAGCTTCCCTTTCCAAAGTTGAGAGGCCACTAAACTTTACATCCCACTCCATCTCTATCCTTATCCTACTATTTTTGTGACCTTAATCCCTATCTCTCTTCGCCCTTCCTCATTACAAAATCCTATGGTTAACAGAGTTCAAAAGTTTCAGTATATCAGCTTCCTCTTTTTTTACGAGCCGTGTTGTTGTCTGAATTTTAATGTTTTCGTATTCGATCTTGTTTTTTTTTTAGTCCTCGTCTATTCCCGAGTCTCTGATCTTGCCCATCTCGCGTCCCTGTCCTTGTCTGATCTTGAGTCCCGTTCCAAGTCCTTGATTGTGTCTGAATTTAACTCTCATATCTCGCGTCCTGAACCATGTCTGAGCTTTGTGTATTGTGCATCCTAATATTGATACTGTGCGCAGGCCTGAGCCAGACCCAACAGCTGAGGTAAGTCAGCCCAAATGACTGAAATACATCTGAGACAATCCCAAATGATTCTTCACAAGCCTAAAATAACTCTCCCAACTCTTCAGATGAACCTCAAGCCATTCGTGGTCAGTTGATCAGTGACTATGTAACATAGTAGAGTCAGGCAGACGAGGAGTCACAATAACGTGGCTGAAATATGTTGACCGAACCACACACTAGAAAGTGAAGGGACGACGACGTTTCGGTCCGTCCTGGACCATGCTGAAGTTGATTGTGACCATTCACAATCGACTTGAGAATGGTCCAGGACGGACCGAAACGTCGTCGTCCCTTCAGTTTCTAGTGCGTGGTTTGGTCAACATAGTAGAGTCATGTCGGGTCATTCTATGCCTCACTAGGACTGTGTATTAACGTCGTGTTGGTCGTCCACATATATCCCTCTGTGTTCCAAGATCCCGTCACATAGTGCAACGCTTCGGTACCGAAACGGTTCGTCTAAGGACTCGTATCTTCCTGATTAATTTTACGTCTGTCGTTTTTATTTGTGTGTACTCACCTAGTTGTGCTTGCGGGGGTTGAGCTTTGGCTCTTTGGTCCCGCCTCTCAACTGTCAATCAACAGGTGTACAGATTCCTGAGCCTACTGGGCTCTATCATATCGACATTTGAAACTGTGTATGGAGTCAGCCTCCACCACATCACTTCCTAATGCATTCCATTTACTAACTACTCTGACACTGAAAAAGTTCTTTCTAACGTCCCTGTGGCTCATTTGGGTACTCAGTTTCCACCTGTGTCCCCTTGTTCGCGTACCATCAGTTTTAAACAGTTTATCTTTATCTACCCGGTCAATTCCTCTGAGAATTTTGTAGGTAGTGATCATGTCTCCCATTATACTCTTCTGTCTTCTAGTGTCGTAAGGTGCATTTCCCGCAGCCTTTCTTCTTGTGTGTGTGTGTGTGTGTGTGTGTGTGTGTGTGTGTGTGTGTGTGTGTGTGTGTGTGTGTGTGTGTGTGTGTGTGTGTGTGTGTGTATGTGTGTGTATGTAACTTTATCAGTCGTGTACATAATATTGTATTTCTTCCGCTATTTACAATGTGTTTTTTCTGCTGGTGTCTCCCCCCCAGACACCTCCACAGAGCCCTTACTCACGCATAATACGACTCACCGTTACTCTTACTCACCTTAATGTGAAACAAAGCTCACTTGAGGGTGAAACTTCTCGCATATTTCTCGTTGGCGCAGCGAATGGTTCACCTCCATTACTCTCGGTCGTAACTGGTCCTCAAAGCCGTTATCAATTTGTCATTCACTCTCCATCACTCCCAAAAGGCTGATTCGTCAACTGGAATAACCGCATATCGCATTCCAATAAGGATGTGAATAGTCTATATAGCGCCAACAATACCCTAACATCAGAATCATCTGGATATCGTAGATATCTGAATCTTGACTTATTTTACGTAACATGTGTATATATATATATATATATATCCATTCCTGTCACAATCGATAGCCGATACTTGCAGAATCGCTGCGTGGCATCAAACACCAGAGGGAAACAGACCATGTTTACCTAAAAGTTTTTCTCTCTCTCTGACCTAGATTCAAGAACCTACTCTGACATATTAAAAAGCGTTCCTGAAGTGATGTACAATGAGTATACAACGTTGCCACAATCAAAAGAACCTGTTTTTGTTCCGAAGCTCTGCGATGTATTTCGCAGACATCTGCGTGAAACGACGGCCCGCTGCGCTCAATATTAAGGATCCATAAGAACAAAAGAGTCCAAGAGGATCAAAGCCTGTGCTGGAGTTTTGAAGTCTGGCGGCAGCAGCGTCCAGTCACAAGCCATCACAAAAGTAGCCATTATCCTCATCTCTTGCCGTCTGGGAGTTTGGAGGAGTGGGTGCTGCTTGCTGTTTCTCCTCCTGGTTCGTCTTGCTTGTGATTCATTACTATGGGTCACGGACCTGGTGGCGGTAGTCGGTAGTGTGATGTCTCCTCTATGGCTTAGGAACGCGGGAGTTGGATTACATGGTAGAATATGTCTTATCCATGGCCTGGTTGCATGGGAGTTGGATTATATGGTAGAGTACGTCTTATTCATGGCCTGGTAGCATGGGTGTTGGATTATATGGTAGAATACGTCTTCTCCTGGTAGCATGGGTGTTGGATTATATGGTAGAATACGTCTTATCCATGGCCTGGTAGCATGGGTGTTGGATTATATGGTAGAATACGTCTTCTCCTGGTAGCATGGGAGTTGGATTATATGGTAGAGTACGTCTTATTCATGGCCTGGTAGCATGGGTGTTGGATTATATGGTAGAATACGTCTTCTCCTGGTGGCATGGGAGTTGGATTATATGGTAGAGTACGTCTTATTCATGGCCTGGTAGCATGGGTGTTGGATTATATGGTAGAATACGTCTTCTCCTGGTAGCATGGGTGTTGGATTATATGGTAGAATACGTCTTATCCATGGCCTGGTAGCATGGGTGTTGGATTACAAGGTACAGTACGTCTCCTCCTGGTTACATAGAAGATGAGTTTCGGGGTTTATATCTGTGCTACTCAAATAATACATAATATTTTGGGAATAAAATAACATTCTCAGTTAAAACTATAATTTGGAAGATAGGGGTAGGGGAAGGCAGGGAAAGTACGGAAGGGGGTAGAGGGAGATGAGGGAGATTTAGGGGGAGATTTAGGGGGAGATTTAGGGGGGAGATTTTGTCTCTGTCTCGCGCACTGAAAATATACTTAATTATATAATACTCCCTATATGCAATCCCTCTAGTCAAGGATGTTTTGAATAATAATGAAAAAAAATGTGTTGGATAGACTTAAAAGATGTTCTCGCTAAGACTAACTTTTTTAGTGGACTAACTCCACAATTTTCTTTATACTTAACATACAAATGCTTATTGTAAGGAGTTTTATCTACAATCTAAATATGACCACTGCAGCTTCACTCATTCCCTATCTGTACACTCTTACTTTGTCGCCTGGGGTCTGTGCTGGAGGGTGAGATAGTATGCTAAACTTTGCTAAACTTGTTCCACACACTTGCAAGTTGAGGGGAAATTGCACTCTCTTGAAATGTCTCAATGGACCTAATTTTCCGAGTATGGTAACGCAACTTTCCTTTCGGGTTGATATGCAATATGTCTCTATAGACACTTAAAGCGTGAAGTGGGTGTGACGATACTATTAAGTGTTGCACTGAAAGTGGGCATTGTGTTTACTTATAAGCAAGAAGGTACAATGGGTTGTGAAGAGTGCAAACGTTAAGGGGATTAAGTGGCACATTCTTGCCAAAGCCACTGACATGCGTAGGCTTTTGGGTAGTCTTCTAGTAGTAACTCATGGTAGGTGTAACCTCTAACCACTTGGGCTGGACGGTAGAGCGACGGTCTTGCTTCATGCAGGTCGGAGGATTAAATCCTCCCTCAAATCTCGATGGAGCATTTAAATCCTCCATAAAGTCTCTAAGCAACAGGGAGATTTTTTCCCCCCATCCGGAATTTCAGAAGAAACCAAACGAGGCTTTTAAGGAGCAGTGCAAGCAAGAAACAACGAGTCTCTCACAGGAGCAGTAAGTCTGAGGAGCAGCGAACAGTCTTGCAAGAGCGTTGCTATAGAGCTGAGGTCATTAAGCGCCAGCAAGATGCTCTACCGGTGATGAATTAGCGGCCGTCTGCAATATTTCGGGATTCTAATTCAATCCCTGAAGAAGGCGTAGTCTGCTCAAGCGGCTTATTTGCCGATTTATCACATTTCCAATTATGGCGGGATGTATCGCCCACTGAAATCCCGTATTTTCCCATTATTGAAGTTGGTAGTTAGGGTACTGTGGTTCCTCGTGGTATTTCCAACCATTACCCGAATTGCCATTATATTTACTCATCCCCAGTATATAAGAATGTCAGAATATAATACGTGGCTTCATAATTTTATGAGGATATAAACTCGTATATAGGAATTTAGGAAAAACTCAGGAATTTAGACGCTGCAGACATTGTCTTCACTCACAGCTACGCAAGTGACTCGAAGACGTCTGCTGCCTGCTGGTTCAGCCTGATGCCTAGTACGAAAGACCCTGCTAATTATATGTGCTATTCCACAGCCTTTAAGTGAAATAAATCCAAAGTCTTTTTCATAGAATCAAATGAAGATAAGAAACGTCTCGGTAGGGAGAATGGGGCCTTAAGAAACCAGAGTTATTTAGATCCAACTATTTTATATCTCTTGTAACTATTTATTCTACTTTTTAAAATTAAGTTAGACTCAAAGGTGCTTTTTGTAGATATATTCTACACGTCTACACTCGATTACGAAGACTAATATATACCAATATCTTTCTCTCTCTCTCTCTCTCTCTCTCTCTGTGGCCCATTGTGTTAAACAAAAGTCAGGGGCCAGATTCACGAAGCAGTTACGCAAGCACTTACGAACCTGTACACCTTTTTTCAATCTTTGGCGGCTTTGTTTACAATTATTAAACAGTAAATGAGCTCCGAAGCACCAGGAGGCTGTTTATAACAATAACAACAGTTAATTGGGAAGTTTTCACGCTTGTAACCTGTTTAATAAATGTAACCAAAGCCGTTAAAAATTGAGGAAAGATGTACACGTTCGTAAGTACTTGAGTAAATGCTTCGTGAATCTGGCCTCAAGATATCGCCTGCAGCCCAAGCGAGGAGGGTCGATATAGCGACGGACGGAGGCCAACCACTGAGGGAACTAATCAGACGAGCCCCTGACTTACGACCTTAGAATAAACAATTTAGTTAATGCACCCCTCGGAACACCCATGTCAATATCATATTAGCGCTCCTGGTGTGAGGAAAACACGACAAGGAGAGAGGTAGAGAGGGGGTGTTTGAAGGTGGGGGGGGGGTGCAGGGGGGAGATGGGGGGAAGAGGAAAAGGGGGAATAGGGAATGAGAGCTGAAGAGCGAAGGAGAAGGAGGGAAGGAGGGAGAGAAAGAGAGAGGAACAGAAATAGAGGCGCATTAAGTAATCAATTACACGACACCACTGTACTTGTGTCCCAAAGAAGACAAAAGAAACCTTATTTCAAGAACATTTAAAAAAACTGATAAAAATAGCCATTGGGGGAAATACGAGGAGAGGGCGCGACCGTAATTGGGGATTAGCGACACCTTAATTGTCATTGGTTAATTTAGTAGCGGGATTACCACGATAAATATCAGCTGATTGAATTAATTAGCGAAGAAGCCCAGTTCTAAATTAAGACAGAAGCTAATTAGGATAATGCACAGTAAATAGCTATATTGATCCATATTTTACCTGCCAGAAACTGTAAGAAAATAAGACATAAGGATTATATTTCTCCGACGCGTGTGTGTACTCACCTGGTTGTACTCGCCTAGTTGTGCTTGCTGGGGGGGTTGAGCTACGGCTCTTTGGTCCCACCTCTCAACTGTAAATCAAGTTGAGTACAGATTCCTAAGGCTATTGGATTCTATCAGATATACATTTGAAACTGTGTTTGGAATCTGCCTCAACCACATCACTGCCTAATGCATTCCACCTGTTAACTACTCTGACACTGAAAAAGTTCTTTCTAGTGTCACTGTGGCTCATTAGGGTACTAGGTTTCCCCCTGTGTCCCCTTGTTCGTGTTCCACCCGTGCTAAAGAGTCTTTGTCAACCCTGTCAATTCCCCTGAGAATTTTGTAGGTGGTTATCATGTCTCCCCCTTACTCTTCTGTTTTCCAGGGACGTGAGGTTCAGCTCATTTAGCCTTTCCTCGTAGCTCATACCTATTAATTCCGGGACGAGTCTGGTGGCATACCATCCCGGAACTAAGAGGTATGAGTTACGAAGAAATGCGCGCGCGCGCGCGTGTGTGTGTGTGTGTGTTTACTATTTGTGTCTGCAGAATAGAGCTATTAGCTCTTGGACCCCGCCTTTCTAACCAATCTATTTTTCATCTATTATATCTTCTACATATAGTTCTCTCTAACGCACGCACACACACACACACACACACACACACACACGCGCGCGCGCGCGCACACACACACACACACACACACACACACACACACACACACACACACACACACACACACACACACACACACACACACACACACATACACACAGGGCTGTGGGGGAGCAAAGAGCCAAAGCACAACTAGGTGAATACACACACACACACATTACCAGGAAGCAGCCCGTAGCAACTGTTTAACTCTCAGGTGCCTACTTACTTCTAGTTGAACAGGCGCATCAGGGTGAATGAAATTCTGCCCATTTATTTCCGCCTCTGCCGGGGCTCGAACCCGGACCCTTAGGACTATAATAACTATCGAACGCTGTCCACTCAGCTGCGAGCCCCCCCCCCACCCCCTCGTATGTTTATATGTTGTATTATACAACACACAATTATTATTGTATGCTGTATTATATTGTATTACATAATTTTGTAGTTATTCAGCATTGTGAGGGTTTTATACCTTCACCAACTTTTCAATTTACTTTTAATTATATATGAGCAAAATATGCTTTGTCATTTGTTTAAATTTATGGGAAATTAACTTTGGTGAAATTTCTAACATCGTCCTCGACCGCTCGAAGGAAAATATTTTGCAATATAATAGAGTTCAAATTGAAGTTACAAAAAAGTAAGCCAACTTTTAATGAATCTCAGTCGCTTGCAATGTCTTCCAGAAGTTTGCAACATTTGAAGGACTGGATATGTTGACGTATCTGTGAGGATTCTTCCAGGAGGTGATTGTAGAGGTAAGAAGTTGTGGGTGAATTTCGTGGGTGGTTGTGTGGGGGAAATGTGAGTGGTTGTAAATTCACTGACGTGAAAGTTTCTTAATTTAATTTGAATGGTTGTGAAGGTGCATGGTTGTCAAGTTTAGCAGAGCGTACTTGCTCAAAACACACATGGAAAAGCTCTCTAGCACACACAGTATGTACACACACACACACAACAAATGGAATGCATTAGGCAGTGATGTGGTGGAGGCTGACTCCATACACAGTTTAAAATGTAGATATGGTAGAGCCCAGTAGGCTCAGGAACCTGTACACCAGTTGATTGACGGTTGAGAGGCGGGACAAAAGAGACAAAGCTCAACCCCCGCAACCACAACTCGGTGAGTACAACTAGGTGAGTACACACAATCACTCGCTCTCACACACACACACACACACACACATCGCACGCACACGCTCACGCACAAACAACAGTGAAGGCAATGCAATACTTTTAGTCTGCAGGCGAGTGTTTACTATTACATCACTTCGTAGTGTGTGTGTGTGTGTGCGTGTGTGCGTGTGCGTGTGTGTGTGCGTGTGTGTGTGTGTGTGTGTGTGTAGAGAGCAAGCCACTCGTCCCCTCGCAGAAACCAACCACAACCACACATAATATGGTCCCTTCACTCCTGTATAATCAAACACCCACTTACAATCACCCGATAAAACATTCACACGGCCGGCCTCGTGTACTCAAGGCCCTCTTAAGCACCCCTGGGCAAGGCAGGAGAATGCGTCAACAAACACGGAGGCGTGCCCGTCTCCGTGACGACCAGACGGGCCAGCAAACACGACTCTTGGACCTGGGAGCGCCTCCTGAAAAGAAATTGAGGGGGGATGGCTTGATAGACCTGAAGCTACGACCTACATGAAGGGGGGCCTTCTTCCAGAGGGAGGTAGTGTCGCTGCCTGCTAGTTCTCTCCTTCTACACTCATCCTGCCAGGTGAGAGGGATAGGAGCCCTAACTTATCCTGCCAGGTGAGAGGGATAGGAGCCCTAACTCATCCTGCCAGGTGAGAGGGATAGGAGCCCTAACTTATCCTGCCAGGTGAGAGGGATAGGAACCCTAACTTATCCTGCCAGGTTAGAGGGGTAGGAGCCCGAACTTATCCTGCCAGGTGAGAGGGATAGGAGCCCTAACTTATCCTGCCAGGTGAGAGGGGTAGGAGCCCTAACTTATCCTGCCAGGTGAGAGGGGTAGGAACCCTAACTTATCCTGCCAGGTGAGGGGAATAGGAGCTTTAACTTATCCTGCCAGGTGGGATGGATAGGAGCCCTAACTTATCCTGCCATGTGAGAGGGATAGGAGCTTTAACTTATCCTGCCAGGTGGGATGGATAGGAGCCCTAACTTATCCTGCCATGTGAGAGGGATAGGAGCTCTAACTTATCCTGCCAGGTGAGAGGGTAGGAGCCCTAGCTTATCCTGCCATGTGAGAGGGGTAGGAGCCCTAACTTATCCTGCCAGGTGAGAGGGTAGGAGCCCTAACTTATCCTTCCAGGTGAGAGGGGAAGGAGCCCTAACTAATCCTGCCATGTGAGAGGGGTAGGAGCCCTAACTTATCCTGCCAGGTGAGAGGGGTAGGAGCCCTAACTTATCCTGCCAGGTGAGAGGGGAAGGAGCCCTAACTTATCCTGCTAGATGAAGAGAGAGCCTTAACGCATGCTAGATGAAGAGAAGGAGCTCTTGTTTTGAAGAGAAGAGGAACTTTTATCCATGTTAACTGGTGAGGAGTTAATAAATGCTGACGAGTGAGGGAAGGAGCTGCCAGTCACACACTGCTTGGTGAGCGGTGTTACAGTCATGCTGCTACAGATATTAAAACAAATGTCTAGCATCTTATATATATATATATATATATATATATATATATATATATATATATATGTCGTACCTAGTAGCCAGAACTCACTTTTCAGCCTACTATTCAAGGCCCGATTTGCCTAATAAGCCAAGTTTTCCTGAATTAATATATTTACTATAATTTTTTTCCTATGAAATGATAAAGCAACCCTTTTCTCTATGTATGAGGTCAATTTTTTTTTATTGGAGTTAAAATTAACGTAGATATATGACCGAACCTAACCAACCCTACCTAACCTAACCAAACCTATATTTATAGGTAAGGTTAGGTTAGGTAGCCAAAAAAAGCTAGGTTAGGTTAGGTTAGGTAGGTTAGGTAGACGAAAAAACATTAATTCATGAAAACTTGGCTTATTTGGCAAATCGGGCCTTGAATAGTAGGCTGAGAAGTGCGTTCTGGCTATTAGGTACGACATATATATATATATATATATATATATATATATATATATATATATATATATATATATATAACTTGATATTCTCTCTTTTATAAATACTGCATTTAACAGCCCGTAAAGTTTAAGAGAACTTAATATTCTCTAAATGTTAAAAAAATGCATAAGAGAACAACCCAAAAACTTTTACTTTGGGGTTAAAATTTGAAAAAATACCATATCGTTTTTCTCTCGTTGTCGTGACCGATTTTCCTTTTTAAAACGAATTCATGAAATTCCGAGCAATTCCGACCAATTAAATAAATTAAGGAACAATTAATTGTAATTTAGACAGTAGATAATTTTGGAAATAACAAGAGAAAAAATATTATCGCACAGAGAAAGGCTTTACAAGGACAATAAACAGATGGTCTTTACCAACACTTTCTTATGATAATTTAGTAATTTAGTGTCCTACTGTCCTCTGTTAGGGGGGCTGATGGCTGAATGGACCGCGCTCGCGATTCGTAGTCCTGAGGTTCCGGGTTCGATCCCCAGCGGAGGCGGAAACAAATGTGCAGAGTTTCTTTCACCCTGATGCTCCAATTCACTTAGCAGTAAATAGGTACCTGGGAGTTAGACAGTTGCTACGGGCTGCTTCCTGTGGATATGTAACAAAAAGGAATCCTGGTTGACGACCGGGCCGCGGGAACGCCAAGCCCCGAAATCAAGATAAACTACAGATAGGTTAGGTTCGGGCTATTTATCACATCATTTTTCATGCCACAGTGACAACTTGAGAATCCGGTGCTTGGGTAACCACTTGAACAACGGCGTGTTTTGAAACGAAACTCGCATTCCTGTGATGTCTTCTCTGGTCTACGTCAGCCTGAGATAATAGCCAGAGGTCAGTCATTAGCGTGACGCAACACAGTTGTTATTCTCCACTGTTGGCACCAGTGCCACGGCTCGTTATTCCCCTCTGACGCTTTGTGTCGGGTGCCTCTTGAGGGAGAGGAAGGGATGCACGGCGATGTTAGCTTGATAAACTATGCCAATTTGTGTCGATTTGTTAAATTATGAAGCTTACTCAACAGTGCTGTAACTAGCTTACCTATAACGAATTCTGGGGGTTCAGTTCCTGTGCCCAGTATGGGTCTTTAGAACTTTTTCCACTACGGCTCAGACGGTGGGTATGGGGTGCATAATGAATGAACTAAACTGACACCTGACTTCACACAGAGGAAATGCTTCTTGACGCTCACATCCTCCTGATAACATACAGCATTAGGCTGCCTGGCGCCACGTACAGGCGCTTGTAGTCTCGCTGGGACAAATCGGGTTCTTCCATATGCCTAATTGAGATGGGGTTACATTAGAGCACAGTCACTCCATATCCTGAACACGGTGTTGGGAGGAAAAAAGACGAATACGTAGACCACTGTGCTAGAAATAGCCTGAGCTCATTCTCCAAGCTCGTGTGGAGTGACCCCTTCTCCTGTGTAGAGTCACCACCATTTCTTGGGTGGGGATCTCTCACCCCTCTCCTATCTGAAATCATGTCCCTTGTCTGGGATCATTACCTTCTGTCAGAGATCATACCCTCCTGTCTGGGATCACTCCCTTCTGTCAGAGATCATACCCTCCTGTCTGGGATCACCCCCTTCTGTCAGAGATCATACTCTTTTGTCTGGGATCACCCCCTTCTGTCAGAGATCATACTCTCCTGTCTGGGATCACCCCCTTCTGTCAGAGATCATACTCTCCTGTCTGGGATCACCCCTTCTGTCAGAGATCATACTCTCCTGTCTGGGATCACCCCCTTCTGTCAGAGATCATACCCTCCTGTCTGGGATCATCACACCCCTCTCCCTACCTGTCAATATTTCTTCCTTTGCCTAGAATCACCGTGTTGAGGTATCCTTCAGGTGTGCCCTTAATGAGGAGCATATCTCTAGACAAGGTAGTATAGGTAGGCTGTAAGAGCATTATGTTGTGTGGGTTGTTATCGTCAAATATTAATGTGGTTCGTGTGGCTCACTGACCAACGAGTCTCTTGATACTTTAAATAGATTTTTTTCGTATATACATCTCGATACAGAAGCCCGTTTTATAGAGAACATTTTATGGCAAGGTTCTTTTAGATTATTTAGATCTATTGGTTTTATATTTTGGGTTAGTCCTATTTTATTGATTTTTGCCTTTCAAGGGCAAAAGTTATTTAAAATGTTGTTCACAAAAACGTCACAGATTTCTAACTAAATTAATCGTTGAATAATGAAGTTATTTTCCGGATTTCTCTTTGGATCTTTTTATCTTTGTAAATAAGTTGCATGTCTTTTGTTGGAGAGATGATGCATCTTATCCATGGGACAGAAGATGTCTTTTGTTGGAGAGATGATGCATCTTATCCATGGGACAGAAGATGTCTTTTGTTGGAGAGATGA
The DNA here is from genome assembly GCF_040958095.1 of Procambarus clarkii. NCBI lineage: Eukaryota > Metazoa > Arthropoda > Malacostraca > Decapoda > Cambaridae > Procambarus > Procambarus clarkii. The sequence continues at coordinate 47,264,006 of NC_091157.1, forward strand.
TGCATCTTATCCATGGGACAGAAGATGTCTTTTGTTGGAGAGATGATGCATCTTATCCATGGGACAGAAGATGTCTTATGTTTGGAGAGATGATGCATCTTATCCATGGGACAGAAGATGTCTTTTGTTGGAGAGATGATGCATCTTATCCATGGGACAGAAGATGTCTTTTGTTGGAGAGATGATGCATCTTATCCATGGGACAGAAGATGTCTTTTGTTGGAGAGATGATGCATCTTATCCATGGGACAGAAGATGTCTTTTGTTGGAGAGATGATGCATCTTATCCATGGGACAGAAGATGTCTTATGTTTGGAGAGATGATGCATCTTATCCATGGGACAGAAGATGTCTTTTGTTTGGAGAGATGATGCATCTTATCCATGGGACAGAAGATGTCTTATGTTTGGAGAGATGATGCATCTTATCCATGGGACAGAAGATGTCTTATGTTTGGAGAGATGATGCATCTTATCCATGGGACAGAAGATGTCTTATGTTTGGAGAGATGATGCATCTTATCCATGGGACAGAAGATGTCTTTTGTTTGGAGAGATGATGCATCTTATCCATGGGACAGAAGATGTCTTATGTTTGGAGAGATGATGCATCTTATCCATGGGACAGAAGATGTCTTATGTTTGGAGAGATGATGCATCTTATCCATGGGACAGAAGATGTCTTATGTTTGGAGAAATGATGCATCTTATCCATGGGACAGAAGATGTCTTATGTTTGGAGAGATGATGCATCTTATCCATGGGACAGAAGATGTCTTTTGTTGGAGAGATGATGCATCTTATCCATGGGACAGAAGATGTCTTATGTTTGGAGATGTTTGTTAGAGTTATCCTCTAGTACTAATACGATATCAAATTTGATCCTAACTTTTAATATAATTTACGGAAATTATTAGCAGAGAAGTGTATTTTTTTTTTTTTAGAATTTTCCTATTCAGTTTGCATCACTATTTAATTACTTTGTGGAGTTGCGTTAACTTTGCCTTGATAGTCCTTGATAAAATTTCAAATTAGTGTTCAGTTCTCTCGATATGATTTGCAATCTATTTTATGTAGTGTTCGTAATAGATTTAACGAGGAATAAATACCCAGGTTTAAAAATTGTGTTCGAATAAATTTAAGAAAGGAAGGGAACTATCAGGAGAAAGCGCCAAGCTATGAGACTATGTATCTGGTTATCTTGATGTTATCTTGAGATGATTTCGGGGCTTTAGTGTCCCCGCGGCCCGGTCCTCGACCATGCCTCCACCCCCAGGAAGCAGCCCGTGACAGCTGACTAACACCCAGGTACCTATTTTACTGCTAGGTAACAGGGGCATAGGGTGAAAGAAACTCTGGCCAACGTTTCTCGCCGGCGCCCGGGATCGAACCCGGGACCACGGGATCACAAGTCCATTGTGCTGTCCGCTTGGCCGACCGGCTCCCAATCTGTGGTTGATTGTTCAATTAATCCCTGAACTATATGTTGAACAAATCTCTCGCCCTGTCCATGGAGGACAGAAGAAAATGTATATATGCTGGTTAGCATTGTTAATGTGTGGCCACGTCTGTGGTAGAAAAAAATAATAATAAAAAAAAGCACATTGAAGGGGTCAGGATAAGGATTAGGGAGGGTGGGGGGAGGGAGTGAGTGGCCAACCACTTGGACGGTCGGGGATTGAACGCCGACCTGCATGGAGCAAGACCGTCGCTCTACCCTCCAGCTCAAGTGGTTGGGTAATAAATTTAAGAACTGACACAGAATCGCTTTTCACTTCTTCATAAGAGAAGGAAAAAGTTAATAGTGGTCTAAAATATACATATACAGGTTTAACGATTTACAAATAAATCTCGCTTAGTTTAGTTGAATTAACTTTTATAATTGTTCATTGTAGGTAAAGTCTAATTGCTCCTTAGACGGCTACATAGGAACACCAGAAATATTTTACATGAGAACGCCACACAGTTGTTTCAAAGTTGCCAGAAAATTTTTTCATAGGATCGAGTCGGATTTTCATAGGATCGAGTGAGCCGGTCGGCCGAGCGGACAGCACGCTGGACTTGTGATCCTGTGGTCCTGGGTTCGATCCCAGGCGCCGGCGAGAAACAATGGGCAGTTTCTTTCACCCTATGCCCCTGTTACCTAGCAGTAAAATAGGTACCTGGGTGTTAGTCAGCTGTCACGGGCTGCTTCCTGGGGGTGGAGGCCTGGTCGAGGACCGGGCCGCGGGGACACTAAAGCCCCGAAATTATCTCAAGATAACCTCAAGATAACCTCAAGAAGTTTCACATGCAGGCGATGAGTCACAATAACGTGGCTGAAGTATGTTGACCTATCCACACACTAGAAAATGAAGGGACGACGACGTTTCAATCCGTCCTGGACCATTCTCAAGCCACAATCGACCCAAGTTTCACATTGATTCTAATTGTCTACAAATATAATGTTATGAAATTGATATTTATATTATTTTTGATTCTGTATGTATTTGAACCAAAACAATGTTGGATTGTTTTTCCGTTAACTGATTTATAAAACAATTATATGGACACAAAAAAATCCCTACAAAATATATACACAATGTTTGCTTGCAATCAGTGAGCCAAATGTACAGTGAAAATGTTTGTAATTTGTTATTAATAGTAATTGGTAAATTGACATTTAATTTTAAATAGAGATTTTATTCAAAAGTATAAGTTAATTATTATTTATTTCCCCCTTTCCAGCTTACACATATATTTAGAAATTTGCTCCTGACGAACCTGATATGTATGTCAGCCTGGCTGGTGTTCCACGAGAACCTAATGTGTGTCACCCAGATTAATGCTTTACCAGATTTTAAGAAGTATTTCAAGGGGTTCCTGCAAGTGAAAAAGGTTCGGAAACACTGTCGTAGGCAGTAGGGTTTGAGCTCTGACGTGCCATGAGCTCAGGAGATCTTGAGCCCTGCCATGCACAGGAGCAGTAGCTCACAGGTGTTGTCATAACTTGGCTCAGTAATCCCTGCTCACCCACGATGGACTGAACAACAGAGCAAGTGGGAAAAAAAAAATTGTATTCCCTGCGAATTCAATATACTTCCCAGCAGTCACCTGCAAGCGGCTTGAACTTCAATGTAGCAAATTAGTCTACGTTTTGTAATTTACAAATTGACGAACATTCTCATCTTTACAGCCGTTGGATCGTAACCCAATGAGTAAATTACGCTTTGAAGCAAAAATAAAATTAGCACATGAGTGTTACAGTGAGATTACAGGTTTTAATACCTGTCGTGTATCGTGACCCTAGCTGGGGCCTGCAGGTGTTGAGGGGGGGAGGGAAGGGATAATGCATAAGTCATGAGATGGACAGGGGATAGGGGATGTGTAGAGGGGTTACATGAGTCGAGGAGAGGGGACGAGGATGGAAGAGGGGGATGTTTGGGATAAGCAATATCCTCACTGTTCTGCTCTGCGAGTGACTAAAAGAAGCAGGGATTAAGGCGGGTGTGGGTTAATCCTTGTGTATGAGAGTTTGCACTGGAGAGACGTATTAGACGCACTGGTGGAGAGACGTATTAGACGCACTGGTAGAGAGACGTATTAAACTGAAAACAGAAGGCCAGCTCGCTCGTATGACTTCAATAATATGTTCTTACTGGACATTTTATAAGAACATGTTATTGAATATGTTCTTATTCTTACGTTTCATTCATTTCCTTCCATTTCACTAAATTACGTTTTGTCTCCTACCGTTTTGTCGATTTGCTGCTGCTCCCTTACTTTCCTTTGCCTTCCCTCCCCTCCCCTCCCTTCCCTTCCCTTCCCTTCCCTTCCCTTCCCTTCCCTTCCCTTTCCTTCCCTTCCCTTCCCTTCCCTTCCCTTCCCTTCCCTTCCCTTCCCTTCCCCTGTCCCACCCTTACCTTCACCTCAGCCAGACTTTCCTTGGTGATTACATAAATGCATATGCAAATTGAAGCTTGACACCGAGGAACCTTCGTCGAGGTAAAAATAAGGACTACCAGCTTAAGTCCGTCCTCAAGGGGGCAGTTGTGACCGCCTTACAGACTTGTGAGGGGATTAGGAGCGACGCTGCAATCCTATGAGTACAAGTACTCTGGGAGTAGGACCATTCGCCTTCCAGGGTATTACGAGAGTTCTATTGGTAGTTTTTTGAGTGTTGGTGTCGGTTGGTTGTGCAAGAGTTTATGAGAGGTGTCAAGTGCTTGTGAGAAGTGTCGAGTGATTGTGAGAAGTGTCGTATGCCTGTGAGAAGTGTCGAATGCTTGTGAGAAGTGTCGTGTGCTTGTGAGAACGAAAGACTACACTGACAAGTGATCGTAATGATTGCTATACTGTCAAAGAAATCGTACCGATGGTGTTGTGGAAGTCATAACGCGACGTCGATGCTCGTCCGGACGAAGAGCATCGACGTCGGTGCTCTTCGACGTCGACGCAAGAGCAACCCACTATCCACAAAAAACAGGGATAGTGGACTGGAGGAACACTCTTAGTGAGAAGAGGAACTACCTCAACAGTACAGTTAACTACCAGTCCTTTGGAACTACTGTTGAATTTATAAGTAAATTTCATTGGTGTTAGATTAACTGTGTCTCATAATTTGCCACTCGAAAGTCTTTAAAGATGTGGAAGGATTGTTAGTTTTATGCAACTATTGGCAAAGTATGATGATAGAATTTGTTTTTCATTTATCCGAGATCAGTGCATAATTTGTCATATAAAAGAAAATAGTTTTGAAGTTTCTAATTTTTCAAATATTTAGCTAAACGCAGCCGGCTAGAGTGCTAAAATTCTGACGATCACAACCAGCTTGTGTCTATCCCGCAACCCAGACCAGTCCTCCTGCAAAGTTGGGTGAGGATAGCCCAAAGAGTCCAGCCTCTAATCTTAGACAGAAAGAGGTTAGCACCTGTAAACTTAGATGCTTGACTCAAGCACCTAACTTAGCCTGGTGCTTGAGTCAACCCAGTATCATTCCACTAAAAATATAAATGCAAGAAAAATTATGATAAATAACGATAATAAATGAGAGAAGAGTAAGTAGCAATAAAGTGATTGAAAACTGAACACCCAAGCCAACTCTTCCGAATATAAAGCAAGTCAGGACAGTTCAGTTCATTACGAACCATGACCAAGTCATATCAAGAACGATTGGGCACAGAAAGTCAGTATAAGGTAAGAAAGTGAAGTGATAGGCGAGAAGGTAAGAAGTGTACCATAGAAGTTAACAGGAGGGAAGAAAATTGCAGAAGGTTTAATAGCAAAGATAACGAGGTGAGACAAAAGGCCTTGCAACACAAGGAAATATCACACAAAGAGGCTAAAGTTGAATCAAATCTCATTGAAAAAATATATATGATCTATGTCTCAGTTTGTTTCTCTGGGGGGAGGGAGAGGAGTTTTGTGAGAGGGGGAACTGGATAGTAACATCACTACCACCATGTGACTGACTGACTTGGGAGGGTGGGTATGGAGGGATAGTGTGGGGGGGGGCATGGAGGGATAGTAGGAGGGGGGGGGCGGGGTGTATGGTTGGAAGGGACCGGGTGTTGATGACATTATGAACACATATTACAGACAATTACTGGCAAAGTCCGATCAGTCAGGCTGTTGTTGTCAACAAGAGCCAGGCTGTTGCCATCAGCAGCCTGGCTGATGAAATAATCATAAACCAGCCGGCTGCGAGAGTACAACTCTCGAAACCAGCCACAGGTAAATCATAGATAAACATCTCTTCCTGTTGTTCTCCTCCGACGCATTTACCCTCTCCCCATTTCTCTCACTCTCTCGCCCCCTCAATCTCACACCTATTCCCCCTTCCCTATCCAGTCCCTGCCCCCCTATCCCCCATCAACCCCTGACCCCCCCTCCTTATCACCCCCATCCCTCACCTGCATTATGCTTACATTAGAAATTTTCCTCGTCAGCATAGCCTCATTATAACGCCCTGTGCCTAACCCCCTAAGTTCCCTCGAATCCACATCGGCTTCTGGCCAACACACGGCCATGTCTGACCCCGTACACTGTGCACGTAAGGCCGAAGTGCAATAGAAACCATATTGAACAAGTGGTCATGGAGTCAGCAGAGGGTGTATGACCTTATCGACGGGGGGGCGTCTCCCACGGGCTGGCCCGAAGTCCGATTAGTGTCGGGGCGAGAGGTCTCCAGACTCGCCGTAAGCCCAAGCATTTGCATCACTAATGAGGACTGGAGTGTTCCTTGCTTGGGTGCCAGCCACCGGTGGCGTAACTCATTTAGTCTCTCACGTGTACACACTTTTCTCTCTCTCTCTGTCTCTCTCTCTCTCTGTCTCTCTCTCTCTGTGTCTCTCTCTCTGTCTCTCTCTCTCTGTGTCTCTCTCTCTGTCTCTCTCTCTCTCTCTCTCTCTCTCTCTCTCTCTCTCTCTCTCTCTCTCTCTCTCTCTCTCTCTCTCTGTCTCTCTCTCTCTCCCCCCCCTCCCTCCCTCCCTCCCTCCCATTGAAGCTCTTCAGAGGGATAACTGTATCATGTACTACAAAATTTCCTTCTAGGTTAGCTAGAACTTCCATCTTCTCGAGAGCCTTGTTTTCTTGAATTTCTTTCCCACCAATTACATAGATAAAAGGACAAGGACTCCTATGTCCTTACCAGGGTCTAGTTAGCTGATATCTGCTCTTGTTGATATCGAGAAGTCGCCTCTTGATCTCGCTAAGCGACGCTTGCTCCTTGTTCCTCTTCAGATGGGCAAGGCAGAAGTCGCGCGGAAATTAAAAACGTGGGTGACAGCATTTTCATCTTGCTTTCTGTCACATGCTCTCAGAATATCGCAATATATTTCTCCCACAAGATCGATAATACTTCTGCGGAAGCAGCACTGATTGGAAAGCAGATTTCTTTTCCGCAGACTAGTCAATTCGGCCTGTTAGGCTTCTGTTTTGTAACGTGTTTCTTCAATTCCATTAAGATGTAAATTGAAGAAATGTGTTCAAAGATCAAAATATATTCTGTTTTGTTTCCATTGTATTCAGACTAATCTATTAAATTCTGTTTTTTAATAGATTTTTACAAAGAATGTCATATTGGTTTTTTTTTAACTGCATCTCCAATGAATTCAATCCACGCTCAAGCTCTCATGAATGTTGGTTCCTCCTGATATGTCAATTGTCATGAATTGTCATAGTTTGATATAGTTTGGTTGTTAGTGTTCAAGAGCTGTCATCTTCTGCGGGATGATTGAGGCCACCACAATACCTTACTGACCAACCACCAAGTATACATTAGTCCTAAACATAGTACAAGACAAAAGTGAAGTCTCAAGTGTACATACATTGTGAAGCGGTGATGATTGATTGATTGATGAAGATTAAGCCACTCAAAAGGTGGCACGGGCATGAATAGCCCATAAGTGGTGGCCCTTTTGTGCCATTACCAGTATCAAGAACTGATACTGGAGATTTGTTTAGGTCTAACTGCACCCAGCGTGACGGGAGATGTCTCCCGTGTGCGAAGCGGTGTATGCCTCTCGGTATATATAACCCTGTGTGCTATAGTGTCAAGCTTTACGGGCTATTCATGCCCGTGCCACCTTTTGGGTGGCTTAATCTTCATCAATCAGTGTCAAGCATCGGTGCTGAAGTGTCGAATATCGCAGACTCAACTTTGCCATTCGGAGCTGTTATTGAAGCATCGTTCTTCATATCCATTATCGTATCGTTCGTGGGTTTTAGTTCCCAATGAAGACAAGTTTTGATCTGGTTTTGGCTCAAGCAGCGAGGCACGTGCAATGGCTCAGTCACAAGGTAATACAATTCCTGTGCGTCTGTGTGTACGTCTGATAACATACTACTTGTGAAGGAGGAAATGTATATGTTTATCTCTCAGAATGTTTGGTAATATGTTTATTTGTGATGTGTGTCTATGTATGTATTAACACGTTGTACTGAATGGGGTGAGAATAGCTTGAGCTACCTCATCGCTTTGTGTGTATTTTACCTCAATAAACTTATTTCAATTTCAATTTCAATTTCTGTGCAGACGAGGAGTCACAATAACGTGGCTGAAATATGTTGACCAAACCACACACTAGAAATTGAAGGGATGACGACGACGTTTCGGTCCGTCCTGGACCATTCTCAAGTCGATTGAGAACTTAATACAATTCCTGGTACCAGCCATGTCTCTATTTAGTGTTCGTTTTCACGCTAATTGCACTCTTAACGAGCCTCACACTAGTGATTATCATGGAGTTTTGTGGTGATTTATGAAGCGTTTATATACTAGTACGTCCCTGAGACCTAGTATATCGTCCTGAGACACTTCAACCGGGGGCGGAGGAAAGGTCATCTTCGACGTGGTATCCTCAGCATTCATACAAATTCTTGGTTTCCTTTGATATAACCAGGCTTAAGAAAGCACAAATTTAATCCAGCATAGGAGATCCCACTCCAATACCACGAACTTCCATTTTTCTAATGACTTCCGTAAAGCAGAGTATTAAACGCTTTGCTAAAGTCAAGGTACACATTGTCTCAGTCATTTCCAATCTCAACTACCCAGAAATATGCTGCAATAAAATTAAAATAAATTTCTTAAACATGAAGCAACCCTTAGCTGTGAATCCTTATCTTAATCTATCTTGAATCCTTATCTTAATCTATCTTTTTCATGATATAAACCAATGACTTGTGATTTTTCTATTCATGTAATTTTCCCTTAATATACGTTAAGCTAATTAGATGATAATTAAACGTGCACACGACTCCTTGTTGCGAGTCTCATATTATGGGAATTAATGTTGACCAGACCACACACTAGAAGTTGAAGGGACGACGACGTTTCGGTCGGACCATTCTGAATCGACTTGAGAATGGTCCAGGACGGACCGAAACGTCGTCGTCCCTTCAACTTCTAGTGTGTGGTCTGGTCAACATACTTCAGCCACGTTATTGTGACTCATCGCCTGCACATGGGAATTAATCAACATGCGATATTTTGTCAGTTCGAAGATTCAGTTAATATTCAAAACTTCCCAGTAAAGTGCATATCTATAACGTTACTTTTCTTGTCAGATGAATGTGAAAATTAGTTTCTTGGTATGAACGTCGATCGTCAATTTAAGTTTAATTGTGCTATAGAGAATATAAACGGAACTCTCTGATGGCTCTTCCTTGCTGGTGGACTTATGGCTGCCTATTATTACTCTGCAGGGAGTGTTCATTTCATTAATACTAAAGTTTCTCCAATCTCTTGATATCGTGATGAGCTTTCCGCTCCTCCACACGAACTATGTTCGTAGCATTAATGTTATTTGGAGTAAATATCTCGGACACACACACACACACACACACACACACACACAAACTTTAATAACATATTATGCACGTCAGTGGTAAATTACACCAATTCGTAGAAACAGCGAGATTCCAGAATATATACATATATATATATATATATATATATATATATATATATATATATATATATATATATATATATATATATATATATATATATTTATATATATATATATATATATATATATATATATATATATATATATATATATGTATATAATTTTTTTTTTTTTCTGGTTCATACTTGACTACTCTCTAATCTGTTTAGCATACTTATAGATACTTCAAGTAAGGTAACATAATTTTGAAGAGAGAGAGCACGAAGCAGGTAAGACTATGGAGCAATTGGAAAGGATGTAATAGGACAAGGAGCTGAGATATGAGGACAAGGAGCTGGGATATGAGGACAAGGAGCTGGGATATGAGGACAAGGAGCTGGGATATGAGGACAAGGAGCTGGGATATGAGGACAAGGAGCTGGGATATGAGGACAATGAGCTGGGATATGAACACGGGTATGCAAGACTTGTGCAATCACTTGCACAAGTCCTTCAAATACGATATCGTCGTCCATAGACTTGTGGAATGGCGTTCGTAACCTGTTTATACACATAAATCTACAACGCCGCATGGGGTTCTCTTGTTAATTATTACCTCAAAATCTACAGCTAGCATTTCAGGCTTTCAGAAGCCTGAAAGACTTCATTTCTTACACGTGACTTAAACTACGAATTAATAGAATAATTATAAAAAATATAGAATGTATAAAAAATATAGAATATATAAAAAATATAGAATATATAAAAAATATAGAATATGTAAAAAATATAGAATATATAAAAAATATAGAATATATAAAAAATATAGAATATATAAAAAATATAGAATATATAAAAAATATAGAATATATAAAAAAATATAGAATATATAAAAAATATAGAATATATAAAAAATATAGAATATATAAAAAATATAGAATATATAAAAAATATAGAATATATAAAAAATATAGAATATATAAAAAATATAGAATATATAAAAAATATAGAATATATAAAAAATATAGAATATATAAAAAATATAGAATATATAAAAAATATAGAATATATATAAAATATAAAATATACAAGAAATAATTGACCTGCCTTCGAGTTAATATTCCTGGGAGCATCTCCTTCATACATCATTAAATAATTTTTAGCGTCAGGCAAATCAGCCACTTGTGTGGGAAAGCTGGTGTAGAGATGGCCCATTTCGAAGGTTCTGTGAGAACTCGCATGAAAATAGTGGTAAACACTCATTACCACCCACCAAAAAAAAAAAAAAAGCTCCTTAATAAGCACTCGTATTGGCCTCCGTCGAGTGCAATTAGCGAGTAAAGGAAGAGTGAAAGGAGCTCCGGCAGAGTGCACAAATTAATGTTAATATGAGGACCTTGGCTACGAGCATTGCTCCTCGCTAGAATCGTACACACACTAAAATATTGTCGCTCAAGGTTATTATTTCTTTTCCCTTTCTTGTAAATGCTTCTGGAACTAATCTCTTTCCACTATTCGGCGTTTTCCCCTTGACGTTATTTTTTTAAGTTATCCTCATTACCAAATTAGTTTTCTTTTTGTCCTGCAAATGCGTTCAAGTGGACTGTTTATGCAGATGCTTAGCAGTCGCTCAGACACTCCTCTCAACACCGTGTTGCATAGATCAATTTTATGATCAATTTTTTGGTCCTCAAACGGATGCTCATTCATCAGAATGATCATTTTTATGAGTTACGATTTAGTTTTCTTTCCTTATTCAGTCGATGAGTCACAGTTACGTGGGTGAAGATATGATGACCTAACTACTCATCAAAAGATGAGGAGACGACGACGTTTCGGTCCATTCTGGACCATTATCAATTAAGACTTTTGCATGTGATGAGTCACAATAACGTGGCTGAAGTATGTTGACCAGACCACACACTAGAAAATGAAGGGACGACGACGATTCGGTCCGTCCTGGACCATTCACAATCGACTTGAGAATGGTCCAGGACGGATCAAAACGTCGTCGTCCCTTCATTTTCTAGTGTGTGGATTGGTCAACAATTAAGACTTTTCACTCTGTATCTTTATTAACACTTGTGCTAGAGTAATAGACTTTACTAAAGGTGGGTGGATGGGGGTCTGTGTCTGTGCCTGTGTATGTGTCTGTGTGCGCGCGTCTGTAATTACCTAAGTATAATTACAGGATGAGAGCTACGCTCGTGGTGTCCCGTCTTCCCAGCACTCTTTGTCATATAACGCTTTGAAACTACTGACGGTCTTGGCCTCCACCACCTTCTCACCTAACTTGTTCCAACCAGCTACCACTCTATTTGCGAAAGTGAATTTTCTTATATTTCTTCGGCATCTGTGTTTAGCTAGTTTAAATCTATGACCTTTTGTTCTTAAAGTTCCAGATCTCAAGAAATCTTCCCTATCGATTTTATCAATTCCTGTTACTATTTTGTATGTAGTGATCATATCACCTCTTTTTCTTCTGTCTTCTAGTTTTGGCATATTTAATGCCTCTAATCTCTCCTCGTAACTCTTGCCCTTCAGTTCTGGGAGCCACTTAGTAGCCTGTCTTTGCACCTTTTCCAGTTTGTTAATGTGTTTCTTAAGATATGGGCACCACACAACCGCTGCATATTCTAGCTTTGGCCTAACAAAAGTCGTGAACAATTTCTTTAGTATATCGCCATCCATGTATTTAAAAGCAATTCTAAAGTTTGAAAACGTGTATGTGTGTCTGTGTATGTGTGTCAGTGTCTGTGTGTCTGTGTCTGTGTGTGAGTCTGTGTGTGAGTCTGTGTGTGAGTGTGTGTCTGTGTGTGTGTGTGTCTGTGTATCTGTATGTGTCTGTCTGTGTGTGTGTGAGAGAGAAATCTGACACAGTTTCCTCACTTTTTCGTAAGCGTTTCGAATATCAGTGTTGGGCCGCAGGCAATTGACCCTTTGTACAATGCCGGCAAACTGCGGTGAACTAAAAATAAAAAAATAAAAACACAAATACAAGCAAACGCCAAGTAATACATGTTATCTGTTTTAGTTTTTGTTCACGTGTGAACAAGTACAATTTATGGGAAAAAAATTATTAAGTGTATATTATGGTGTTAAGCCTAATTCAAGTGCTGGAACTGGTTATTCAGCGCCGAGTGTACTCACCTAGTTGTGCTTGCGGGGGTTGAGCTTCGGCTCTTTGGTCCTGCCTCTCGACTGTCAATCAACTGGTGTACAGATTCCTGAGACTATTGGGCTCTATCATATCTACATTTGAAACTGTGTATGGAGTCAGCCTCCATCACGTCACTGCCTAGTGCATTCCATTTGTTAACTACTCTGACACTGAAAAAAATCTTTCTAATGTCTCTGTGGCTCATCTGGGTACTAAGTTTTCACCTGTGCCCCTCTTGTTCGTGTTCCAACCATGCTAAAGAGTTTGTTCACCCTGTCAATTTCCATGAGAAATTTTGTAGGTGGTTATCATGTCTCCCCTTACTCTTCTGTCTTCCAGGGACGTGAGGTTAAGCTCCTGTAGGCTTTCCTCGTAGCTCATACCTCTCAGTTCTGTGACTAGTCTGGTGACATGCCTTTGAATATTATCTTTGTCTTTTGTTTAACTAGGTATGGACACCAGATTGGAGCTGCATACTCCAGGATTAGTCTGACATAGATGGTATACAAGGTCCTGAATGATTCCTTACCCAAGTTTCTAATGGCAGTTCTTATGTTGGCCAATCTAGCATATGCCGCTGGTGATATCCGTTTGATATGGGCTTCTGGGGGACAGGTTCGGTGTGATATTCCTGGAAACACAAACCGTAACTGTCTCTATTTTCCGCTTGTTACAACTTGTAATATAGTTGTCACATTTTGGCTTAACGTGTTTATGACGTATTAGAACGTTGTTACAACTTGCTATATTGGTTGTTATAACTGGTTAGGTGGTGTTAAAACTTGCTCGAACGTTGTACCAACGTCGTAGTTTCGGTGTGTGTTTGGCGGGATCAACCCCCAGATCTTTCTCTGTGTGTGTGTGTGTGGGATATGCCTCAATGTCAGCGTTACCCTAGAAGCAACAGGAGGTAACGGAAGGGTTTGTTGCCGTTTTCAGGGTTCCCTGAGAACAGCAGGACGATGTAACGGTTGTTCCTGCTCCCGTTGTCAGAGTTACTCTAGGAGCAATAGGAAGATGAGTTAACAGTCAATCTTTCTAATGTTGTCAGAGTTACCTGGAAGCAGTAGAGCGACCGTCTTCTTTCATGCAGGTCGGCGTTCAATCCCCGAAGGCCCAAATGGTTGGGCACCATTCTTGCCCCCCTACTCCCCCACACCCCCCCCCCGTCCCATCCCAAATCCTTATCCTGACCCCTGTCCCAATGCTATATAGTCGTAATGGCTTTCCCCTGATAGTTTCCTCCCCTTGTCTCACCAAACACATTAGTTATTACCTTCCACTTACCCTCATGTCCTCCCCCGTTCCCCACAAGGCACTCAACAAAGGTAAACAGTTGGGGAACATGCTAATGTTGTTCTTGGGTCAAACTCTTAGTCTTGTCTTGCTTCTTCAAAGGAAGGGGGAGTTTGGCGTTACAGGGGGAAGGGGAGTTTGGCGTTACAGGGGAAGGGGGAGTTTGGCGTTACAGGGGGAAGGGGAGTTTGGCGTTACAGGGGGAAGGGGGAGTTTGGTGTTACAGGGGGAAGGGGGAGTTTGGCGTTACAGGGGGAAGGGGAAGAAATTTGTCCAAGAGTGTGATGAATTGGGGGATCTTCTTCTTCTTGCGGTTATCTTGCGATGATTTCGGGGCTTTTTAGTGTCCCCGCGGCCCGGTCCTCGACCACGCCTCCACCCCCAGGAAGCAGCCCGTGACAGCTGACTAACACCCAGGTACCTAATTTACTGCTAGGTAACAGGGGCATAGGGTGAAAGAAACTCTGCCCATTGTTTCTCGCCGGCGCCTGGGATCGAACCCAGGACCACAGGATCACAAGTCCCGCGTGCTGTCCGCTCGGCCGACCGGCTCCCTGATGATTCCAACAACCTGAGTAGTTGTTGAAGAAATCCACAAGGACCGTGACGAGGATTCGAACCTGCGTTCGAGAGCATCCCAGATACTGCCTTAATCGACTGAGCTACGACATGGTCACGGCCCTTTCGGATTTGTTCATTTGATGCATCACGCAATTGTGATTTCTGTGTGTACTGAGTAGTTGTTATTGTAGTTAACAGTTGTTTCACACTCAAGGTGTGGCGAAGGTCCGCTTCTCAGGTTAGTATAGTGCATGGAGGATACGTAATTAGTCCTCGTTAGTTAATTTTCCGCGGAGGATAAGATTTTTTTGGGGGAGTATAAGGTTATGATTTAACTACCCGCCAAACACACACCGAAACTATGACGTTGGTACAACGTTCGAACAAGTTTTAACACCTCCTAACCATTTATAACAACTAATATAGCAAGTTGTAACAACGTTCTAATACGTCATAAACACGTTAAGCCAAGATGTAACAACTCTATTACAAGTTGTAACAAGCGGAAAATAGAGACAGTTTCGGTTTGTGTTTCCAGGGTAGTTCTTGGGGAGTCTGATTCTGCACATCGTTATAATGACATTCAAACCGATAAGAGTCCCTTCACAAATGAATTATTTATATTATTGCATCTTAAGCGGGTCTCTCCGTCCCTACTCTTGCAATAACACAATATCTTGAGTTATCTTGTGGTTATCTTGAGGTTATCTTGAGTTGATTTCGGGGCTTTTAGTGTCCCCTCGGCCTGGTCCTCGACCAGGCATCCACCCCCCAGGAATCAGCCCGTGACAGATGACTAACTCCCAGGTACCTATTTACTGCTAGGTAACAGGGGCATAGGGTGAAAGAAACTCTGCCCTTCGTTTCTCGCCGGCGCCCGGGATTGAACCCGGGACCACAGGATCACGTGTCCAGCGTGCTGTCCGCTCGGCCGGCCGGCTGGCCATGCAACATGTTGCTATACATCTTTAGCTAAAAATATCCACCCACGACTAAAGATTCATCCCAAATTATCCTCTTTAATTCTTATAATAATTATATTTTTTAGTCGAAATACGGAAAAGTTTACTGTAAGTGTCGTTTTCTGTTCCCTGCTGCCATGTGGCGTTGCCAGGACGATTGGGATGGTAAAGAACTTGAATATTAATTTTTTACTTCAGAGCGGAGCTGTATATAATTAAAATGAAGTGGAAGATTAAAGGATGCTCCGGCACTGCATTGACTACTTAGGCAGCTAAACAAATGTAAGAGAGTTAATATTAATATCTTTTAGAATTTCAAGTTTTGTAAGTCAGAAAGGAGGAAAATTTGAATGTTTAGAAAACGGACGATGGTTTTAAGAGGAGGAGCAAGATTCATGCTGCAAGCACAGACCCTACAAGCAGCGAAAGGTGTATGCTTTTCCAGGCCTTCAAATCTCACATTTTAGATTTCAGATTTTCAAAGACGTGCAGTAAAATAGCTCATTTTTGTCACGGGGGAGGAGAAAATTCTAAATTTTCTAATTCAAAATTTTCTACACAATAAAATTCTAAATTTTGTAGATAATCTAAATAAATTTAGATTGTCTAAATTTTTGCCACTCAAAATATTGTTTGGTTGCTTATTGTCATGAAGTTAATCATGTCTAACAACGTTTTAGTAACGTTGTGTGTTTCTGTCTTCCAACATTGCAGGAATGAGGAAGATTGTTGCTTCTACAATGAAAGTGTTGAGCTTCTGAGCTTCTCACTAGATAATACTCGTCATATCATCACTATATTTTCATCGTTTTTCTCTTGTGTTGATTTTTGAGTGTCATGTGTCATGATATGACACCATCTCCGGAATATATAGTGAGAGAAATGACTACATATTTGGCTATTGCATCGTAACGAGGGTTAGTACTAAGCTAAACTATCAGCCTTAACCAAACAACTCTCACACCTCTTGAGTATACTTAGATATCGTGCAAGGATTCAAGTTTTTAAATACTCAAGTTAGACCAGAAGTTACATCCTGTAGTTAGTTTCCTACAGTGTGCTCCCGATAACTTTATTATTGTTTGCCGTTACCATCTTGGATAACGCAACACTCCCATACGAAAAAAATCTAAGATGAGGTCTGATAAAGACCTTTTGTGCCCCTCTGTAATGCTTTTTTGCGCTACCGCTCACAGGATGAGTATGGGGTGCACAATCAATCCCATACGAAAGGAAAGGAACTGCTACTTCCCCTTCAAAAAAGTCTCAATGAGATGTTTAAAAGGGGCAATAAATGCAATTAAGGGTTTACTTGCAACCTGTTCTCCTAATAGAACGTCGCATTTTGACGTATACTCTACCAAAGGCTAAAAATCGTCGTACTATTTCACGGCTGGCGAAATTGACATACTGTCCCGTTTTCTGTTTTAGGTCCTCTGGTAGATTAGGATAACGGCACTTTAGTACGACTGTTTCTTGACGTAGAGGAACCTTAGGGGAACTGGCTGTTATTTCATTCAAGGGTCAAATAAAAGAGAACGTAGCACAGAGCGACGTAGGCCCACATCTTTCCTTGAGAATAGCTGGGTCACTACTGATCCTCCCAATCAGGAATGAACTCCCATACAGAGACTCATTCTTCTACGTTAATGTTACCATTAATATTGACTGTGTTACATATGGCGTCACTTGTAAAGTAATCGAAGGTCATTTTCAGGCAATCTGGAGCAATCTCGTAATTGTAATCTCGTGTACAGATGGTTGGTACTTAGAGAAGGAGCTCAGGATGTGATCATGTGCTCCTTTGTTGAGACCTAGTTGTGTTTACAGGGCCGAGCAATAGCTCCTTAGCCCTGCCTTTCTCTCTCTCTCCTGGTGGACTATTGCAATGTTTTTCATTCGTCTTGTTTTTGTATTTTCTTCAAAACTGCTTAGTGATTAGGCCTCAGAGATCTCTCCTCTCCTTGCCAGTTCGATTTGCTTGTTATTCTTAAGCTCAGAAGCTTTTCTGGGGTCTCTTCGCTTCATCCATTGTTCAGCTTTGTCTATTAGTTTCACCGTTTCTCATTTTGAATATTGTCTCTTTGTCTGTGTCATAAGGCTTTATATCTTATACGTTGTTATCATGTCCCCGTGATTCGTCTTTTCTCCAGTGTGGTGAGTTTGAGGTCGCTCAGTTATTCATTGAATTAATGTTCCTTAGCTCTCTGACAAATCTAAATTCGTTTCTCTATACGTTTTAAATTTGTATTTTTTGCCTTTTCAGGTTTGAGCTCCACGTCGGTGCTGCATATCAAGAACTGGTGTGACGTAGGTTGTTTTTGCATATTTTGTTGCGTGTCTTTGAGCCTTTACTAGTTTTTGACTTGTCCATTGTCAGGTGAGGATTCCATGCCAGGACTGCACAATCAAGTTCTGACATTGGTTGTGAATAGGGCACAAAAAGTTCCTTTTCAAAGTTTGTGAAAGGTACATGGATGTTGGTTAAGTTGGTATGTGTGGCGGGCTTAATTTTTGCTAATGTATGCTTCTGGGGATATGTCTACTCCCACGTCTGATACAAGACCCTGAGGGCCTTTCCTTCTGTTCTGCTCTACACGACTTCTCACTCTTTTTCCAATCCTCAAAACTTTGCATTTGGATGTGTTAAACTCGAACAGCCATTTTTCAGACCACTTCTAGTGACTGTACAGATTTGTTTGCAATGCATAACAATCTCTCTCTCTGTCTTGACACTTCTTATTAGTTTTGCATCGTCTGGAAACATTGATGTGAAGGAGCCAATTTCCTGTCAGGTCGTTGACATGTATTAGAAAAAGGATGGATTTTAGCCCTGACTCTTGTTTGCACACGTGTGTGTGTGTGTGTGTGTGTGTGTGTGTGTGTGTGTGTGTGTGTGTGTGTGTGTGTGTGTGTGTGTGTGTGTGTGTGTGTGTGTGTGTAGTCACATTAACACTCTGTACCCGTGGAGTACAGCTTCAGCTCTTGAAGCTCCACCCTCACGTTGCTCAATGGATTTAGGATAATTTTTTTCCCCAATAATTTCCAAATCCTGCCTAACTTTTTTCCGTCATATGAATGCAAAAATGTAGAATGACACAACGAATATGATTTCAACATCTATTCCTAATACAATTTTAATGCTCTACAACGCCCCCCTGATGTATTAGAAATCTTTTCAGTGTAGAATCTACAAAGAGAACTCTTTTTTTTTTTCCAACCCAGTCGTCGTGTTTTTGGGTCCCTGTCTGCCTTTTCTGGCTGTGCGTCAGATCCATTAGTTCTGAGAGAGAGAAGCGAGTGCTGTTTCTGTCCGGTGTTCTGCTAGGGGCTCTTCCCTGCTTCCCACCCCTAGTCCCTGAACCCAACCCCCCTCAGACACCTCTCTTGTACCTTGCTTAGATCACACGGATACCTGTACTAGTTGTGGTTGCGGGGGTTGAGCTCTGGCTCTTTGGTCTCGCCTCTCAACTGTCAATCACCTGGTTTATAGATTCCTGCCGGTGGCTGAGCGGACAGAACACTAGATGCGTGATCCTGTGGTCCCGGGTTCTATCCCGGGCGCGGGCGAGAAACGATGGGCAGAGTTTCTTTCACCCAGATGCTCCTGTTACCTAGTAGTAAATAGGTATCTGGGAGTTAGTCAGCTGTCACGGGCGGCTTCCTGGGGGTGGAAGCCTGGTCGAGGACCGGGCCGCGGGAACAATAAAGCCCTGAAATCATCTCAAGATATAACCATCATTGTACAATAATACATCCTGGCGTTTGTGCTTAAAGTTATATAAGTTGTGTCCTCGTACAAACTTCTTCCTCACAAACATGAAAATAATAACATAAAAAAGTATTAAACTTAAGATTTAGTTTGGTTAATAACAAGAAAGATCATAAAAATTTACCCAACGAAGCTTAAAACGTCGTCCACTACGACAAAGCTACTCAAATTAATAATTGTAAATAATATTTTTTTTTTACCCCCCTATCAAACATTTTACAAACCAAACAATCCACTAATTGTTTACCTGAGAGAAGTGGTGATAAACACAACAACAACGTCTTTCAGTACAAGTTCAAGTTCAAGTATGTTTATTGAGATAAGCAATAAATACATCTCAAAGGGATAGAGTAGCTTAGGCTATTTCTACCCCCCGTCTTTCAGTAAATTTAGGTTTAGGAATAAGAATAACCGGATTGTTGATGGCTTTAGGGATGAGAGACATAGATATCTTTGATGTTTTCTGTTTTGCCTCAGATGAGTTACGTTCACTTTATCTTACTGAGCGACATTAGTTAATGTCTCAGGATTATGCGTTTCAGTGGAGGCTCCTTGTTTAGCTTGCAAAATGACGACGCGCATGTGAATAGATGTGGTGCCAGAGAGTAGATGTGGTGCCACGGAGTAGATGTGGTGCCAGGGAGTAGATGTGGTGCCACGGAGTAGATGTGGTGCCATGGAGTAGATGTGGTGCCACGGAGTAGATGTGGTGCCATGGAGTAGATGTGGTGCCACGGAGTAGATGTGGTGCCACGGAGTAGATGTGGCGCCAGGGAGTAGATGTGGCATCCGGGAGTAGATGTGGCGCCAGGGAGTAGATGTGGCGCCAGGGAGTAGATGTGGCATCCGGGAGTAGATGTGGCGCCAGGGAGTAGATGTGATGAAGAGCGGCTCAACACTCAAGGCAATTAACAAACCCCAAGCTGAGTCTGAACTTGAAGTGACATTAGGGACTCTGGGAGCAGGGGGTTAGGAGGGTTAGGGGAGGTGTAGGGGAATAGGGAGGCTAGTGAGGGAGGGGGAAGGTAGGAGAGGAAGGCAACGACACAGGGAGATAGGGTAAGAGGGGGGGGGAACACACACACACGCACACGCGCGCGCGTTAGAAAGAACTTTTTCAGTGTCAGAGTAGTTAACAGGTGGAATGCACTAGGCAGTGATGTGGTGGAGGCTGACTCCATACACAGTTTCAAATGTAGATATGATAGAGCCCAATAGGCTCAGGAACCTGTATACCAGTTGATTGACAGTTGAGAGGCGGGACCAAAGAGCCAGAGCTCAACCCCCGCAAGCACAACTAGGTGAGTACACACACCCTCACATAATAACCCTACCACAACTCGTCAATCAAGTTTAATTCCTTCCACTTTTGAGAAAGAGACTTACCCACCTGTATATTTAATAATTAACCTGAGGCCAGACGGACCAGTGAAACCCATTTAACCACTTACCAAGGTAAAGCTTAATGCTTACAGAGAAGGGGCAGTAAATGGCGGGCTATATATGCGGTTGTTGTTTTAGCTACTCAGAACGGAATGTCCATGTAGCACGGGCTATGGTGAGCCCGTAATTGAGTTTGGTTATTCGCGATAACCTTGTTACTCTGATATGTGGGTCAAAGTTTTAAATGGAGGTGGGGTTTCCTCCTTTTTCCCTGTTTCTTTTTCGCTTCTGTTTCAGTCGTGTTTTAATAACAATATCTTGATGGCGGATATAGGTGCAGAAAGTTCACTAGTGAGTCCCATTGAGTGTATATATGTGTTTCACCAAGACTAATATACTTCTCCGTGGCCAGAAACTTGCATCTTGAAGAGGGGCAGAAACAACTTCAGTCACCAGGGTAGTTCTAAGTCACTATGGTTTGTTCTCGTCAGCTTTTGTACCATACCGGGTACAGAAATTAAGCACTAAACTATACACACAGAAATCACAATAGCGTGATGTATCAAATGAACAAATCCACGTCACGGCCCCTTGTGGATTTGTTCACGAAACTATACATTTGCCTTTTTGATGAAATTTAGCATATCTCTTCGTAAAGTAAATGTATTATTTATCTTCGTAAGTAACGACAAAAGTGTAATTTTTCAACTGTCTGAAAAAAATCAATCTCTACATTCTCATATAAATGGTATTAATTACATTTATTTGGTCAATTTTGAGAAAATTATACGTTAAATTTGATG
The DNA here is from genome assembly GCF_040958095.1 of Procambarus clarkii. NCBI lineage: Eukaryota > Metazoa > Arthropoda > Malacostraca > Decapoda > Cambaridae > Procambarus > Procambarus clarkii. The sequence goes on from NC_091157.1 coordinate 47,285,313, forward strand.
TATTTTTCTGACAAACTAAGTACAAAAATTGAAGCCAAAACCAAGCCCTAAGTAAGGTCCAAGGAGTGCCGGACCAACCGGGCTGTGGTGGGTATGTGGGCCTGCGGGCCGCTCCAAGCAACAGCCTGGTGGACCAAACTCTCACAAGTCAAGCCTGGCCTCGGGCCGCTCCAAGCAACAGCCTGGTGGACCAAACTCTCACAAGTCAAGCCTGGCCTCGGGCCGCTCCAAGCAACAGCCTGGTGGACCAAACTCTCACAAGTCGAGCCTGGCCTCAGGCCGGGCTTGGGGAGTAGAAGAACTCCCAGAACCCCATCAACCAGGTAACCAGGTAAGTATAGGTTGTATGAAATAAGGACTAAATAACAAACTAAGACTATTTTTGACAATTTCGATGATAGGTAGAAATTAAGACCATTTATAAACTCAACGTCAAAATACATATAAAAACAACAACACAATTTTAATAAACAAAACATGTGTAATGTAATCCACATGTAACAAACTTGTTCATAGAAGCTCGGGTCATGCAGGTCGGCGTTCAATCCCCGACCGTCGCAAAGTCTTTAGGCACCATTCCATCCCCCCCGTCCCATCTCAAATCCTAATCCTGACCCCTTCAAAGTGTTATATAGCCGTAATGGCTTGGCACTTTTCCCCCTGATAATGTCCTTCTCTGGCAGCTTAGTATTAATGCAGATATCCCGTGGCTTGTGCTACTGCAGGCAGCTCAGGCCCATTGCTGGCTTATCTTTTACACTTAATTGTTACTGAAAACAAAGATTGATGAAAATTAAGCCACCCAAGAGGTAGCACGGGCATGAATAACCCGTATATTGTAAACAAATATACTGGAGACTTTTTTTTTACACACCTGCGACTTATAAAGTCGAGGTCCTACCAGAGGTGGGTAGAAGACTCACGTCATCATTTACAAAGGTTGTGAACGCTGCCACAGCAGTTAGGAGGAGAGATGGCACTAGTCAGTCAGTAAGCTCTGGTCATGTCTAGCCTCCTCTCCCTCCCTGCCTCTCCCTCGACAGCATATCAAGCAGCTCGCGTCTAGTTCCCACTACAATATATGAGTTCCAATAACGGAGTGAAGGGCCGGTAGGAGACCGGACGGAGTAGTGCTGGACGCTGTAATGTTTGGTCGCAGCTGCTGGCTGTCAGCGGTCCAAGTGCCGCTCCAAATAGGGACCCCCCGTGTGACAGGTAGAATGACTATCGATTTGCATTTGATTGTACAGTCTTATGCAGTTTGAACTGTAGTCGTGGCCAGCGATGGTATTATTACTATGCTCCACAGGCTGGGAAAAGGAAGCGGGGGTTTTAATTTTTAACCCCAATGGCCTATTTAATTTTACTTAATTAATTTTTAACCCCAGAGTCGCCTAACCAGCGTAGATTACACGACAGTGTCACGGGATTACCGGGCAATGTACAACTGGTGTGACTAGGCCCTGAGCAGGGCCATCACCAGGAGCAGTAATAACAGGTGTTTGGCTAACCCACTACCAGAGCTGGCCATGTGTGTAGGGTTCGTAGCCATGTGTGTGTGTGTATAGGGACTCGTTGCCATGTGTGTGTGTGTGTAGGAGATCTCGTGTCCGCACCTTAATCGTTAAGGGGAACCATTAATAGAGTTTACTGGTCATTAGCTGTTCAGATTGAAGGGCGGGGACCTCAGCTATGATAGATTAAATGTTCACATTAATGTGGCTGGCAGTATGCACGATAGAACACATTTGAATAAGGAGATTTCAACTGCAAAACTTAATAGAGTATTGTAAAGCATTGTCTTGAAAAAGCTTTACAAACATTAAGACACACACACACACACACATATACACACACACACACACACACACACACACACACACACACACACACACACACACACACACACACACACACACACACACACACACACACACACACACAGGGCTTGATTCCGAGTGAAGGTGAGAGTTATAAAAAGAAAAGTGACTAAAGGAATTGAACCTCACTAAAGTAGATAATTAGACACTGGAGAGGCAAGTGAGTCATAGGGATGTCTGAAGGAACTTCTTCAGTTTAAGAATCGTAAATAATATGCGTCACTTAATTGAATCTTGTATAAAGTTTCTTAAGTCTAAAAAGACTTTTGCTAGTGTAGTGTAAACCGCAGACATTAGTCTAATAGGTACAAACATGCCTCGGGTGTTATATTCAAATATATGACTACTCCCAGACCTTGGGGTGGACGGAAGAGCAACGGTCACGCTTCTTGCAGGTCGGCGTTTAATCCCAGACCATCCAAGTGGTTGGGCACCATTCCTTTCCCTCCGTCCTATCCCAAATCCTTATCCAGGCCCCTTCCCAGTGTCATATAGTCGTAATGGCTTGGCTATTTCTGCAGATAGTTCCCTTTCCAGACCTTTCTCCTGTCTACTAGTTAAGATCAACCATAGCTTGGGACAATTTTAATGATGGACGGCCCTTATGGGGAGAGGGGAGCGGGCCGTTGATAAAGGAATAGATGTTGTTAGTGAAGATGTTAATCCCCCATTATTTTGTGGACTAGTAACCCCCCTTCCCTTGCCTCTTATGCTGGGGAACCATTCACTAACTCAGCGAGTGACAATCCTTGCTGAAATCGCGTCTCTGAACCCACACCGAGAACACGGGAGGCCTCGCAATGAATACCTCGATGCTAACAAAAATCTGTCCCTTGCGGAGTAGGATGCTGAGGTGAACACAGTGCGTGCAGCGGGTCCCAGGGCCGCAGATACGCGGCTATTATCTTAATTACTCGTTGTAATAAGGTGGTTGGTGAAGGGGGGGGGAAGGTGGAGGGGGAGAGGGTGTCACCTAGCTTCACCTTTGTTTACATGTGTCGGACAAAACATTGCGCTGGGCGATGCGCGTGGAACAGCCTGCTGCTTCTCTCTCTCTCTCTCTCTCTCTCTCTCTCTCTCTCTCTCTCTCTCTCTCTCTCTCTCTCTCTCTCTCTCTCTCTCTCTCTCTCTCTCTCTCTTTCTCTCTTTTTCTCTCTTTCTCTTTCTCTCTTTCTCTTTCTCTTTCTCTCTCACTTTCTCTCACTTTCTCTCTCTCTCTCTCTCTCTCTCTCTCTCTCTCTCTCAACACCAGATCTTGCTGATTAATGAATATTAACCTTCTTGAGTTTTTTTTAAAGATAAATGTGTTCTATAACTTTCTACTTTTCTTCAATATGGTTTTTAAGGTAATTGGTAATAGGTTTCTCAGATGTTGGCGTGTCGTAAATATTTCTTGGATGACTGCTTGAGGGAAGCACTTGGTGATGTCCCTGGAAACACGAACCGTAACTGTCTCGACCGTGGAGCCGGTCGGCCGAGCCGACAGCAAGCTGGACTTGTGATCCTGTGGTCCTGGGTTCGATTTCAGGCGCCGGCGAGAAACAATGGGCAGAGTTTCTTTCACCCTATGCCCCTGTTACCTAGCAGTAAAATAGGTACCTGGATGTTAGCCAGCTGCCACGGGCTGCTTCCTGAGGGTGGAGGCCTGGTCGAGGACCGGGCCGCGGGGACACTAAAAAGCCCCGAAATCATCTCAAGATATTCTCAAGATAGTCTCTATTTTCCGCGTGTTACAACTTGTAATAAAGTTGCAGGCGATGAGTTACAATAACGTGGCTAAATTATGTTGACCAGGGGCCAGATTCACGAAAGCACTTACGAACGTGTACATCTTTCCTCAATCTTTGACGGCTTTAGTTACATTTATTAAACAGTTTACAAGCATGAAAACTTCCCAATCAACTGTTGTTAATGTTATAAACAGCCTCCTGGTGCTTCGGAGCTCATTAACTGTTTAATAATTGTAAACAAAGCCGCCAAAGATTGAGAAAAGATGTACAGGTTCGTAAGTGCTTGCGTAAGTGCTTTCGTGAATCTGGTCCCAGACCACACACTAGAAGGAGAAGGGACGACGACGTTTCGGTCCGTCTTGGACCATTCTCAAGTCGATTGTAATTAAAGTTGTTACATCTTGGCTTAACGTGTTTAACGTGTCCCGTTTTCTGTTCGTGTGTCCTCGCTAAGGTTAGGTTCGGGGAATTTAGTGCATCAGTTTAGTGACGTAGTAAATGTTCGAGAGGGCGGACTTTACCATTAACTTACTGATTCATCGTGAAGGAGAAAACCGTCCAAATTGTTTGGAAGATGTACATGTTTCGTTACCTGATGCCCCTTGGGCCCAGGCAGGCTGTAATGCCAGGTTGTTGCTCGTTCGGGGCAACCTGGATCCAGCCATCTATGTGTGCCAGCAGGATGCATTGGCTTCTTTAATTAAACCTTCAAAGACTCCTATCGAGGCATGGTTGACCTGGCCAACTGATACAGGGGTGCACACCAGGGGGGGGGAGTAAACTGAGCAGTTTACACTGAGGCTGTATACCAGAGGCTCTTCTTAGTAGCCTGTTATCTAGTTTACACAGCAAGGAAACCTGGGATATCCTTCCCACTATTCGTGTTCCTCAGTCCCATACTCTGGTGTCACACACATCAGGTCTCACACTCAGATGGCACTCAGGTTTCAGGTGACACTTATGGTTCATCTGTGTATCACCTGTGACACATTCTAATGACACACACACAGGTGCCACACTCAGACGAAGCACTCAGGAGACATACGCATATGATACACGGGTGAAACGCAAACACATATTCAAATGAAACAGCTAATACACTCAAACGGTTCACATAGGTAACACACTCGCGTGAGGCACTCAGGTGAGCCACTCAGATGAGACACTCAAATTAGACACTGCTCTTGCTCCTCGCGTCAACTCCTGTGAGTTATCGTCACCTAATTCCTACCAAACCAACCCCAACATAAGCAGCTTTTTACGGCTTAATATATTACAAGGAAAGGAAAAATGAGGCAACAGAGGAGAAATGAGGCATTAGAAGTGAAATGAGGCATTAGAAGTGAAATGAGGCATTAGAAGTGAAATGAAGCATCAGATTAATTTTTTATACACGCGACACAGACCTCATAAAAAAACTCATCTCATCAGAGTTCTCTCCAAACTCATCGACCCGTCTGTTATCGTCTAAAGCAACTCATCACACTGACCCACCCAGCAACCCTTCTTTCCCCTCTGTTGCACTTCTAACCTGTCTCTGACAGGGACCAGGAAACCCTGAGTTTGATGGACTTTAGTTTGAGTCCAGGGCACACACACTCAAGCTTGAGTCCTGGGGGGACAGACTCACATAAGCTTGAGTTCTGCGGGACACACTCACACAAGCTTGAGTCCTGGGGGATACACACACACAAGCTTGAGCCCTGGGGGACACACCTACACAAGCTTGAGTCCTGGGGGACACACACTCAAGCTGAGCCCTGGGGGACACACACAAGCTTGAGTTCTGGGGGACACACACACTCAAGCTTGAGCCCTGGGGGGACACACACACTCAAGCTTGAGCCCTGGGGGACACACACACTCAAGCTTGAGCCCTGGGGGACACACACACTCAAGCTTGAGCCCTGGGGGACACACACACTCAAGCTTGAGCCCTGGGGGACACTCACACTCAAGCTTGAGCCCTGGGGGGGACACACTCAAGCTTGAGCCCTGGGGGACACACACACTCAAGCTTGAGCCCTGGGGGGGACACACTCAAGCTTGAGCCCTGGGGGACACACACACTCACACAAGCTTGAGTCCTGGGGGACACACACACTCAAGCTTGAGCCCTGGGGGGACACACACACTCAAGCTTGAGCCCTGGGGGACACACACACTCAAGCTTGAGCCCTGGGGGGAACACACTCAAGCTTGAGCCCTGGGGGACACACACACTCAAGCTTGATCCCTGGGGGGGACACACTCAAGCTTGAGTCCTGGGGGACACACACACTCAAACTTGAGCCCTGGGTGACACACACACTCAAGCTTGAGTTCTGGGGGACACACACACTCAAGCTTGAGCCCTGGGGGACACACTCACACAAGCTTGAGTTCTGGGGGACACACACACACAAGCTTGAGTCCTGGGGGACACACTCACACAAGCTTGAGTCCTGGGGGACACACACACACAAGCTTGAGTCCTAGGGGACACACTCACACAAGCTTGAGTCCTGGGGTAACACTCACACAAGCTGGAGTCCTGGGGGACACACTCACACAAGCTTGAGTCCTGGGGGACACACTCACACAAGCTTGAGTCCTGGGGGACACACTCACACAAGCTTGAGTTCTGGGGGACACACACACACAAGCTTGAGTTCTGGGGGACACACACACTCAAGCTTGAGTCCTGGGGGACACACTCACACAAGCTTGAGTCCTGGGGGACACACTCACACAAGCTTGAGTCCTGGGGGACACACTCACACAAGCTTGAGTCCTGGGGGACACACACACTCAAGCTTGAGCCCTGGGGGACACACACACTCAAGCTCTTGAGCCCTGGGTAAACCTATGCAGCAAACTCCCCCTTTCTAGCACATCATACTGACCCACTCACGCTAAACTATAGTGTAACCAATAGAGAAAATAAAAATGTCCCTTCACACACACACACACACACACACACACACACACACACACACACACACACACACACACACACACACACACACACACACACACACACACACACACCAAGTAGACATACCGATATCCCATTCTGGCACTCTTGGAGATCCCTTCTCCAGCCCATTCTGCCTCAGACACAGATCCTATTATTTGCTGAGAAACCCAATTTGGTGAGGCTTTGTACCTCAGAGGAAAGACCGACGGACTGACGAGGTCTCGGTTGCCAACCGCTCACAGAGGGGCGATTTTTGCACAGTTTTTCCACACATTTTGCATCGCGGGGGTTAATAGGGTGGGATTAGGTATCTGGGATGATTTGCTGGGGTTGCTGGTTGAGCGTGCGTGAGGTGGGGGAGGCGGGGGGCGTCACAATACATGGAGATTGTTCGTATTATCGGGTAATTATAGAGCAGTGTTGCCAACTACAGGAGAAGGAGGAGGAGGTGGAAGAGTTTAAACGAGTGTGTGTGTGTGAGAGGGAGGGGGAAGCGGGGGTGTTTGTGTGTGTGTGTGTGTGTGTGTGTGTGTGTGTGTGTGTGTGTGTGTGTGTGTGTGTGTGTGTGTGTGTGTGTGTGTGTGTGTGCGTGCGTGTGGTGTTTGTGTGTATGTGTGTTTGTATTTTATTTGTTTTTACTATGTGCCTGCAGGATCGAGATGTTAGCTCCTTGGATCCCGCCTTTCCAGCTGTCGGTTGTCTAATGTACCGATACTTGATCTAGTTTCATGTATCTACATATATTTCTCTAAAACACACACACACACAAACACACACACACACACACACACACACATACACACACCCAAGGATACAGCCTGTAGCAGCTGACAAGCACCCAGGCCCAATCCGTCCACCAGACTGTGCGACACAGTGGTTGACAGAATCAGCTTACCTGTGGTAGGTGACAGATCACCCAATCCTGAGCGCTCCAGGTGCAAACTCTGTGAACAAGAACTGGGACATGATCTAGCACACAATATTATTGATTGCTCAGTCATTATACCCTTCAGACCAGCCGGCACGAGATGTCCTGGAGGTCTCCGATCACTTTATTACCTCTCGGTGTTCATGAGGATATCCTCATAATGCATCCAAAGTTTGCCAGTGCCGGCTACTGATCGCATGGTCCTGTGTGACTAACCACACCGTGTGATGGATGTTTTTAGCATCACGTAGCTAGTTCTTGACACCGTAATCTTCTTGAGGTTATATTGAGATGATTTCGGGGCTTAACACTTGATAGTTGCTGCCAATTTTGGGGGCCCAGCTCTTTTGTGTGGAAATGATTTGGAGCAATGAGGTTGACTCGAACCTATGATCAGGGTACTCCCAGCCTTACCCCTGTACCAAGACATTGATAAGTTATATAACCTGGGAGTCCACTGAATCCAATGAAATTTGGGAGGCTTCTACTGAACTCAATTCACGTTTTGTATATAACCCCTTGTGCACTCTGGTATAAGAAAAGTAGTTTCTCCAAGAACTCCATTAGGTTTTCTTGACATGATTTCAACTTCCTTAAATCCGTGACTGTGCTTATCTGTACATCTAAGCCCATAAGTAATTTAGATTTATCTTGTTCTTTTTAATCTTCCCTGTAATTTGCAAGCGATGTTTATCAGTGGCACTGGTCAGTAGTTCAGTGCCTCCTGTGTCCTCTTGCTAGTTCAGTGCCTCCTCTTTGTCTTCTGGCTAGTTCAGTGCCTCCTCTTTGTCTTCTGGCTAGTTCAGTGCCTCCTCTTTGTCTTCTGGCTAGTTCAGTGCCTCCTCTTTGTCTTCTGGCTAGTGAACTGATGCAACATTTTTTTATTTGTCTCTCCCGTCCATAGTAAATCATTAAAGAGCTGAGGAAATTTTATATGTTGAAGGCCTTTGCAACATTTTTCAACATTTCATAATTTTTCGTCTTGGGTTATCTCAGCACAGTCGTGATGCCTTAACATCACCATCCTATCATCTATCACTATCATCATCATCATCTTCCCTACTCACTATCTTCATCACTGTAACCCGCATGATTTCACTTCATTGTTTTCGAGTAAATCATCAAAATGCTCGGATAAACAGCGGGAATTACCCTTAAAAACTACTGAAAACACATCTTTGATTTAATTTGAGATTTCATAAAAATCGCACAAAGGAGGGGAAGGGTTAGGTTAGAGGATGACATATCTTAAAATGAGGCACTGGGGCCGACCCCCCCGACCTGTCTATGTTCGTCCCATACCACATACCATTCACCTGAAAAGTTCGTTGATGCTTGCCCCAAATGTCTGGTTTCTAGCCTTAGCCAAAAAAACAAACAGGCAAATAAACAAACGAAACAAAAATATTTTCTAATGGATTGGTGGAATGTATCTGTTCTCTACCTCTCTGGATATCTTACGATGCGATCCATCATTTCTTGGAGTGTCTTCCTCTTACGATCTTGCTAGTTCAGACCACTTACGATCGTCTTACTATTCTCAGATAATCTCTCACTCTCATGTAATATCTTTTTCTAAAGTCTAATCTCGTTTTCTTGCCTCTTGACTTGTCATTCCATATAGTTCAATCATGAAGTCCAACATTAGGATACAATGGTTCCAGGTTCGTAGTATATGTGTGTGGGTGAATGTGGGTGTGTTTATATTTACAATCTGTGCCTGCAGGATCGAGTTGTTAGCTCTTGGACCCCGCCTTTCTAACCATTGGTTGTCTAATGTTCTGACTTCCGTCCTAATCATATCTGTTGCATATATTTCTAAACACACACACACACACACACACACACACACACACACACACACACACACACACACACACACACACACACACAGGAAGCAGGCCGTAGCAGCTGTCTAACTCCCAGGTACCTATTTACTGCTAGGTGAACAGTGACATCAGGGTGAGAGGAACTCTGCCCATTTGTTTCCGCCTCTGCCTGGAATCGAACTTGGGCCATTAGAACTACGATCCCCAAGCGCTGTCCACTCAGCTGCGAGGCTCCTGTGTGTGTGTGTGTGTGTGTGTGTGTGTGTGTGTGTGTGTGTGTGTGTGTGTGTGTGTGTGTGTGTGTGTGTGTGTGTACTCACCTAGTTGTACTCACCTAGTTGTGCTTGCGGGGGTTGAGCTCTGGCTCTTTGGTCCCGCCTCTCAACTGTCAATCAACAGGTGTACAGGTTCCTGAGCCTATTGGGCTCTATCATATCTACACTTGAAACTGTGTATGGAGTCAGCCTCCACCACATCACTTCCTAATGCATTCCATTTGTCAACCACTCTGACACTAAAAAAGTTCTTTCTAATATCTCTGTAGCTCATTTGGGCACTCAGTTTCCACCTGTGTCCCCTTGTGCGTGTGCCCCTTGTGTTAAACAGCCTGTCTTTATCAACCCTGTCAATTCCCTTGAGGATCTTGAATGTGGTGATCATGTCCCCCCTAACTCTTCTGTCTTCCAACGAAGTGAGGTTTAATTCCCGTAGTCTCTCCTCGTAGCTCATATCTCTCAGCTCGGGTACTAGTCTGGTGGCAAACCTTTGAACCTTTTCCATTTTAGTCTTATGCTTGACTAGATATGGACTCCATGCTGGTGCCGCATACTCCAGGATTGGTCTGACATATGTGGTATATAATGTTCTGAAAGATTCCTTACACAAGTTTCTAAAGGCCGTTCTTAGGTTAGCCAACCTGGCATATGCTGCTGCTGTTATCCTCTTGATATGAGCATCAGGGGACAGGTCTGGCGTGATATCAACCCCCAGGTCTTTCTCTCTCTCGGACTCTTGAAGTATTTCATCTCCCAAGTGATACCTTGTATCTGGTCTCCTGCTTCCTACCCCTATCTTCATTACATTACATTTGCTTGGATTAAACTCTAACAGCCATTTGTTCGACCATTCCTGCAGCTTGTCCAGGTCTTCTTGAAGCCTCAAGCTGTCCTCCTCTGTCTTAATCCTTCTCATAATTTTGGCGTCGTCAGCAAACATTGAGAGGAATGAGTCTATACCCTCTGTGTGTGTGTGTGTGTGTGTGTGTGTGTGTGTGTGTGTGTGTATGTGTGTGTGTGTGTGTGTGTGTGTGTACTTACTCAAGTGTATGTACGTGTCTGAGTGTTTTCGTCCCATAAGATGGTCATTAAAATAAAATATGCAAGCACATTAATTAGTGACTCTCTGGGGTACACGACCCCTTAACACACAAGTGTCCCTCTGTTGCCCTTCTCCACCCACTCAACCCCATCATGCTCCCTACCACCCACTCCACCCCATCATGCCCTCTACCACCCACTCCACCCCATCATGCCCTCTACCACCCACTCCACCCCATCATGCCCCCTTACACCCACTCCACCCCATCATGCCCTCTACCACCCACTCCACCCCATCATGCCCTCTACCACCCACTCCACCCCATCATGCCCTCTACCACCCACTCCACCACATCATGCCTTCTACCACCCACTCCACCCCATCATGCCCCCTACCACCCACTCCACCCCATCATGCCCCCTACCACCCACTCCACCCCATCATGCTCTCTACCACCCACTTCACCCCATCATGCCCTCTACCACCCACTCCACCCCATCATGCCCTCTACCACCCACTCCACCCCATCATGCCCTCTACCACCCACTCCACCCCATCATGCCCTCTACCACCCACTCCACCCCATCATGCCCCCTACCACCCACTCCACCCCATCATGCTCTCTACCACCCACTCCACCCCATCATGCCCTCTACCACCCACTCCACCCCATCATGCCCTCTACCACCCACTCCACCCCATCATGCCCTCTACCACCCACTCCACCCCATCATGCCCTCTACCACCCACTCCACCCCATCATGCTCTCTACCACCCACTCCACCCCATCATGCCCTCTACCACCCACTCCACCCCATCATGCCCTCTACCACCCACTCCACCCCACCATGCCCTCTACCACCCACTCCACCCCATCATGCCCTCTACCACCCACTCCACCCCATCATGCTCTCTACCACCCACTCCACCCCATCATGCCCTCTACCACCCACTCCACCCCATCATATGCTCTCTACCACCCACTCCACCCCATCATGCTCTCTACCACCCACTCCACCCCATCATGCTCTCTACCACCCACTCCACCCCATCATGCTCTCTACCACCCACTCCACCCCATCATATGCTCTCTACCACTCACATGTGTGTTTGCGTGTGTGTGTATGTGTGTATGGAGAACCCAGACATGTTTCTCTTGAGGGTCCAGACTCTCCTGAATATGGAACTTTAATTTGATCTAACTTAAAGTCAACCTACCCCAACCAAAGTCAACCTACCCTAACCTAAGTCAACCAACCTTAACCTAAGTCAACCTACTCTAACCTAGCCTACGTGAACCTACCCTAACTAAAGCGAATCAGTGACAGGATTTTCGATTTGCATTTCAAAGCAATGTTGAGTTTAATGAGATTGTAGGCATTTTGACTCACCCATTTATCACACCAATGAAGCAATTGGTGTGTTGGCATTAATCTAAAAAAAAGTGGTAACCAATTTTAATATTTCCTGGAAGCTTTTAATGAGATCTTCTCTTGCTTTCTCATCGTTCTCTGTGGCTTCCTCTTTTGTGTAGCCTGGACCCAGATTCACGAAGCAGTTACGCAAGCACTTACGAACGTGTACGTCTTTACTCAATCATTGACGGCTTTGCTTACATTTATTAAACAGTTTACAAGCATGAAAACTTTCCAATCAACTGTTGTTATAGTTATAAACAGCCTCCTGGTGCTTCGGAGCTCATTAACTGTTTAATAATTGTAAACAAAGCCGCCAAAGATTGAGAAAAGATGTACAGGCTCGTAAGTGCATGCGTAACTGCTTCGTGAATCTGGCCCCTGGTCACTTCACTATTTGCCATCACTTTAGGACTTTTGATGCTATACCATTCTCTTGCTACCTTTGTTCTCCGAATTTCCTCGAATTTTTTTCCTCTTTTATATGAGTGTTTTGGTTCACCTCTGTTCTGTGTTTCCTCTATTTATTCAGATATATTTTACTTGCCCTGATTCTGTACAGGTGTGTACATATGTACACGTGAAAGGTTGTTAGTGAATAACTTCATAAATATTACATAAAGAGGAAGGGGAGTTGGTGGATGGGAAGAGGATAAGGATAAGGATAAGAGGGGGCAAAAAAAAAAAGGACAGAAAGGGAAACAGGAGCACGGAAGGAATTATCAAGGGGAAAGCGCCAAGATATCACGACTATATAGCACTGGGAAGGGGTCAGGATAAGATTTTGGGATGGGACGGAGGGAAGGAATAGTAAAATGAAAACGAAAAGAGACGGAAGGTAAGGCAATAGGAAGCTGTAAGGATGGGACGGGTGCGTTGGCGGGGGGGGGGGGGGCCGTGGCAAGGTTGACGGCAGAGTGGGCCAGAATCTTATTAGCTGTCCGTCAAGCGCTGGAAGATTTTGCTTTTCCAGATCGTATTTTCACGATGTGCGAAGCGATTATACCAGGTATTGCTCTTGGCACACTCCCTCTGTGTGTGTGTGTGTGTGTGTGTGTGTGTGTGTGTGTGTGTGTGTGTGTGTGTGTGTGTGTGTGTGTGTGAGTGCACCCGCTATGCTCCATATAGCCGCTGTACCTTCTATGGTGTTTTTTTGTCCATGTCATTTCTCTTAGTTTATGTCTGTTTGCCCATTTTTTCTCGTTTCTGTTTATGTGTTTGTTTCAGTGAGGGTTTGTATTTATATTCGTTCATTGTTTTCTATGTATGATTTGTTTCATGTGCACCATTTGACTTCCTTTTACTTTTCTATTTTTACGTTGAAAATTTTTCACAGCACTGTCAGAATTTTCCCAATTTCGGCAACTCGATTTCCCATTAAATATATACGGTTCATAGAGAAGCTAGGCCTATTGCAGTAGTTAGAAATGGGTCGTAATTGACCCACTAAGCTAGGCCTATCTAAGAATTTAGTTGGCCAGGACAATTTCTTCACAGGAAGCTATTTAAATGCCTATTTATCATGCCTCCATTATTTAAATGCCTATTTATCATGCCTCCATTATTTAAATGCCTCCAATGTTTACACGTGGGGAGGGGCAAAGGATTTCTACGCCAGAATCTGTTTATCTGTCCCACTGATAAGGATTTAGACTTTCCTTTGGTTTTTAACTTGGAGAGGGAGAACCCCCCTTATCTGAACGCTAAAGTGGGTGTTGTCCTGGCCACCTGGGAGAGAGACACCAGGTTGAGCATTAGCTCCTGAACCCCGCCTTCTGGTCGTCAGCAGTTTAATGAATACATAGCACGACTATATAACACTTGGAAGGGATCAGAATAGGGATTCGGGATGGGACGGAGGGAAGAAATGGTGCCCAACCACTTGGACGGTCGAGGATTGAACGTCGACCTGCATGAAGCGAGACCGTCGCTCTACAGTCCAGCCCAAGTGGTTGGACAAGATCTCAGAAGGATGTGATTGCTTCCTCCGTTAGGTCGTTTGCGTATATCAGGAACAGGTTGGGCTTTAGTAGCGATCCTTGAGGCACTCCACTCGTTACCACTCTTCATTCTTATTTCTATGTCGGTCATTTTTTTTCTGGTTGTCTGTGTTTCCTTAAAACCCTCCCAATCATGGGCTGTACTTCACCCATATGATCCAGCAGCTGTCCCTATCCACTATCCAGCATAATCATGGCACCTATCCTCTCTCATGACACATTTAAAACTGTTCTTAATCCACCACAGACCAACTCAGCTATGGCCCTTATCCTCAGCGACCCAGTGCCAATCCCTAAACACCTCTAACACAACTATGATCCCCTATCCTCTCTCTCATGACCCGGAACCTATCCCTACCCCCCTTCCTACGCATCCCCCCTCCACCCCCTACTCCCTTCCATGGGCCAACGCCTGTTCCACCCACTCTCCCACATAACTGGGAAGGCCCCAACCCACATGCCCCCCCACACCCCCCTCCCCATCCCCCCCTGGAATGTCAGGAGGATTGACAAGCCTAATTAGAAGCTGCGTGATTACGCTGGCTGTAATCGAAATCAAATTAAGTGTCAGTTACCGTAATACGATTCCAGAGTTTTTTCTTAGATGGAAATAAATTATAGGAAGAAGTATAATGAATTAGTAATTGGATATCTACAGAGTTAATATTACTCTGTACTGCCTATGTTATATTTCCCAAAATGTACATGTGACGTGCACGATATATATATATATATATATATATATATATATATATATATATATATATATATATATATATATATATATATATATATATATATATATATATAGTCTTTCTTGCAAACATATGTCGTTTAATATGACCGAAAGGATAAGATTAATGATTCTAACACGAATCTTCTCAATATTTCTTTGGTTTTTCTTCACTGTTGAGGGAAGTTGAAAAATTAACTCTCCAAAGTTCATTTTTTCACTTTTCTATAGTCTGACTCCTGGGGATGTGTTTCGCAAGGTACACCTTACATTTTCAAAGACAATTTTACTGTGATTGACGATTGATAAAGATTAAGCCACCCAAGAGATGGCACGGTCAAAGAATAGCCCGTAAAATTTTACTGTGTTAAACATTGAATTATATACTCTTTGGGTGAGGTGGAGGATGACTGCCCTAACAAGGGGGGTATTAAATATATCAATGAATACAATGAATAAATGGATCAGAGGGTATTAGTAGGACCCTTGGATGCTGTGTTTGCGTTGGTTCTGGGTCTTGCTAATGTTATGTATTATATACATTCTGTATATGTATATATATGTATATACATATACATATATATACATATACATTCATTATTATGTATATATACATTCTGACTCTTGGTGCGTCGAGTATACATTGCATCCCAATTCTTTAGTGTTAAGCAAGGACAAAAAATTAAAGCCTGTATTTCCTAAGATAAATTATATGACAAAATATTAGACAATCTGTTCTGGTCAGATTTAATACGTGACAAATTCGTCACGATACTTGAACAAATTATTAAGGTGTTGAGTGAACACTGTGTTCCCCTGCCAGAGTGCAAGAGAGGAAGATTGTTCCCCTGCCAGAGTGCAAGAGAGAAAGATTGTTTCCCAGCCAGAGTGCAAGAGAGAAAGATTGTTCACCTGCCAGAGTGCAAGAGAGAAAGATTGTTTCCCAGCCAGAGTGCAAGAGAGAAAGATTGTTCACCTGCCAGAGTGCAAGAGAGGAAGATTGTTCCCCTGCCTGAGTGCAAGAGAGGAAGATTGTTTCCCAGCCAGAGTGCAAGAGAGGAAGATTGTTTCCCAGCCAGAGTGCAAGAGAGGAAGATTGTTCCCCAGCCAGAGTGCAAGAGAGGAAGATTGTTCCCCTGCCAGAGTGCAAGAGAGGAAGATTGTTCCCCTGCCTGAGTGCAAGAGAGGAAGATTGTTCCCCTGCCAGAGTGCAAGAGAGGAAGATTGTTCCCCTGCCAGAGTGCAAGAGAGGAAGATTGTTCCCCTGCCAGAGTGCAAGAGAGGAAGATTGTTCCCCTGCCAGAGTGCAAGAGAGGAAGATTGTTCCCCTGCCAGAGTGCAAGAGAGAAAGATTGTTCACCTGCCAGAGTGCAAGAGAGGAAGATGTACTCTGAGTGTCCTCGCTGCTGAAATACAGTTGTTAAGACAAGTAAAAGCAACAGTTTTGTTTACTTGCTGTTTCAATAGTGAATTGAGTAGCACTGGGCTGATGGTGTGTAGCGCCCCGGGGGTCTGTAATCACGAGTTCCCTCTGGGTAGGCTCCCTAGCTGATGGCAAGTTAAGAAACCAATTTCAAGGTCTTAAGCTACTCTAATCAAGCTTTGGGTGAAATAGGATTGTAAATTTAGTGGTGCCGGATTCCTTAAAAAAGTACTAAGCTAAGCAAAGTCTTTTTAATTTGAGTTAAGCCACACTTAATTGAAAGCGAGTGTTTTTATTTTTTTGGGGGGTCGGAAAGGAGTCTCCACCATTCCTGAGTCAGGCTTGGCTTGGTCGGCCTTAGTAATTATCTATGAGGCTCTAAGCGACTTAATCAAAGCTCAGTGCCCAAGAACACTCTTGTCTTGCTGGCCCCAGAGGCGGAGGCCAGGAACACAGCTCATGAATACAGAAACATTGCATAGATTCCTTTGAGTTATTAGTTAATAACTATTTTTTACTTTTCACAGAAATGAATTTAGGTCCAGGCAATATAGGTACGATGTTTATATGATGATCGAAACGTCTTGAAGGTTTAAAAACACGTGTTCTCTAGAGAACTGATTCTGAGTGTTCTCTCTCAGAGAGATAGATCATAACATCCACTATGTTATGATCTCCAACACATCAAAGGAACTAAATAAAGTAAATTGCAAAAGCCCTATTGGTCCTATCACATCACCCAAACTCATTCCTATATATATTTACAATGTTTTTACAATGTTTTTTTTACAATTTACAATATTTACAATGTCTCTATGTTGGTCACTTATCCTCCAACAGCCCTCTCACAGCTTCCCAAAAGCCAGACACGCCCCTCACCCCCCCCCCCACTCACTACATGTACCCCCTACATGTACCTACTACATATACCCACCATATATACCCTCACTCACACAAAGAGCACGCTAGAGAAACTCGACTATGAGATGTTGAATATCATGGGTGTCGACACACACACAATGCTACCAACTATACTCAAGCAGCAGCGTTGTCGTTAAATTTATGCTTTATTCACGCATTTTTACAGCAGCATTCTTCCGCATATTCCCATACCAAGTGTTTCAACCCACGTAAACTATCGCTAAGCTCGTCCAACCCACGCCAACTATCGCCAAGCTTGTCCAACCCACGCCAACTATCGCCAAGCTTGTCCAACCCCCGCCAACTATCGCCAAGCTCGTCCAACCCACGCCAACTATCGCCAAGCTTGTCCAACCCACACCAACTATCTACAAGCTTCTCCAACCCACGCCAACTATTGCCAAGCTTCTCCAACCCACGCCAACTATCGCCAAGCTGCTTCAACCCACGCCAACTATCGCCAAGCTTGTCCATCCCACACCAACTATCACTAAGCTTTTCCAACCCACGCCAACTATCACTAAGCTTCTCCAACCCACGCCAACTATCGCCAAGCTTGTCCAACCCACACCAAAGACCAACCATCGTACACTCAGTTTACTACGAAGAGACAAACATTTTGCAGCAGTAAACTCGTTAAGTATTCATTGCGCGGTGTGAGTGGGAAACCATCTTTGGGTGGACACTACTTAGTCAATGTGACACACTTAGGTAAGAGCGTGTACGAGTTTACATATTAGTATGTTAGCTCTTGGGCCCCGCCTCTTCACGCCTCCGATGAAGCTTGAGGATTGATTGTGCTTTTCAGTCAATATAATATTCTATAACTCGTGGCTCATTGCGAAGGAACTTTGCTAGATCTCTGTGGCTCATCTGAGTCCCCAATCCCCGACTTGGGCGTCCATTGTTCTGTATCCGTTAAATTGGATAACTGTTCTTGTTCGAGTTTTGTTTACCTTAGAGTATCTTCGACGTCCGTATCATATCTCCTCAGTTTCTGATCACAGGTTACGTTCTCTTGTCCTTGTTGTTCAGGTCTCGCATTTCCGGTTCTAGTCATGTGGTATATATCTGGGCCCTTCCGGTTATCTCTTTGTTTTTTAAGGTTTGTGTAGTACACGGCTGTGAAAGAGGTTTGACGTACAGGGCTGTGAACGAGGTTAGACGTACATGGTTGTGAAAGATATTTGACGTACACAGCTGTGGCAAAGATTGACGTACACAGCTGTGGCAAAGATTGACGTACAGGGCTGTGACAAAGATTGACGTACACAGCTGTGACAAAGATTGACGTACACAGCTGTGGCAAAGATTGACGTACAGGGCTGTGGCAAAGACTGACGTACAGGGCTGTGGCAAAGACTGACGTACAGGGCTGTGGCAAAGACTGACGTACAGGGCTGTGACAAAGATTGACGTACACAGCTGTGACAAAGATTGACGTACACAGCTGTGACAAAGACTGACGTACACAGCTGTGTTTAGACAATACGAAGACGTCCAATGACGTCCAAACAAGATGTGTAATTGGGTAAAAAAAAGATAAATATTGATTATGTGATAATCAAATTCAAAATCAGAGACATACAATACAAAATAAAACAAATTTGACGAATAAATTCAACCAACAGGAAAAAGAAGCGAATAAACATAATGAACTTAAGAAGATACATAAATATAATAGACACAAACAAATTTTTTTTGTACACAAACAAATTTTTTTTGCACACAAACATATTAACGTGCGTTCGAAAGGGCTCGGCCCGAACCCCGGCCCACAATGAAGGTCGCAAACACGATAATAATTTCCTCTTGTGACAGTCGACCATAAATACACCAACAACAACACACACACACACACACACACACACACACGCAAAACATTTAACACTGGTAACACACCCGCTCACTGATTGACAATTCGTAATTACTCGCAATCCTACACCTCCCTCGCACAAACATATATCCCTGCTTTGGCGTATTGAACGCTCTCTTGCGTTCTGTTCCCGCAAGAACGCAATTACCAGCAAACACGGCCTATTTTCACTTCATAATAATATTGCTACAGAGTTCTGATTGGCTTGTTTGTTAAGGTTCAACTCCTCTTCACCATCGAGGTCAGAGGTTATTAAAAAATTGGGTTTGCAACGGGCCGTCAAACAGGTGGATGTGAGGAAGCAATTCTAGCTGACCTAGAGATTTTCGGAATAATTACATGGTAATTAACTAGATCGAAAAAGTAATGCTGTTTTTTTCTGATTTTAGGCAACATCGAAAAATTCTTGTTCACTGACATGCAGATATATGACTTTGCTTGTAGGTAAATGTATATAATGATATGCAAATGCACATATACATACGCACACATATATATATACACATTTACACACGTGTTCATTCACACACATACTCATTTATACACACACACATTCATTTACACACATGAATGATTACTAGGTGATCATTCAATTCATCACATCTATCACAACACATCACTAGGTGAGAACACACACACACACACACACACACACACACACACACACACACACACACACACACACACACACACACACACACACACACACACACACACATTTGCGGGGGTTGATAGCTCAACCCCCGCAAAAACACAACTAGTAAACACACACACACACACACACGTGTCTACTTCAACTAACATTGCAAGTAGACACACAGACCATGCGTTTTCCTTTTTCCGGCACGATCTACGTATCGTGATTTTTTCCCGTGAAACAGGAATGGACGGTCTATGTGTCGTGAATTTTTTCCATTGGAGGGCAAAGGTTCCCTCCTAGGCCCGGCTAGGAGGAAAATGATATTGTATTGATGTTGTGGCTCTCCAGGAGACAGAGGATAGGAATGAAGGCTTATTGAAATTAAATGGCTATAAGGGGTTTCACCTCTTCGCCTCAAGTAACATAAGAGGGTCGTCGATTGTTAACTCCATACCAGCAGAGTTAGTAGAGCCACCGTCAAAAATGCCAGGTATAGAGAGTGATGATTAGACAGTGATGTGGTGAAGGCTGCCTCCATACACAGTTTAAAGTGTAGATATGATAGAGCCCAGTAGGCTCAGGAACCTGTACACCAGTTGACTGACGGTTGAGAGGCGGGACCAAAGAGACAGAGCTCAACCCCCGCAAGCACAATTAGGTGAGTACACACACACACACACACACACACACACACACACACACACACACACACACACACACACACACACACACACACACATTGCTTATAAAACAAACGACCAAAACTACTTCATAGTCATATCAGAAGAAAAAATGACAGTGAACAAGCAAGCGATAATAGATAATGACAACGAGGAGAATATATTCAGGAAATTATAAGGAAATTTGTGTGGAACTCGATCCCAATTTCCTTGGAGTGTTCACAACCGAGCCTGAACAGCTTCCAACACTTGACGGGCTCACCATAGCCCGTGCTGCTTGCAACTGTTGTTCCCAGTAGCTGAATCTTAAACAACAACATTCGAACACTAGATAAGGAAGTAACCCTAGATGAGTGTGTTGAATATAGCAATAACAGCAGAGCAAGTTAGGAAACAAGAAACATCTCTGAACGAAACTAGAGCTATTGGATCGGACAATGTGTCCCCATGGATGTTAAAAAGAAGTGGCACAGACCCTCAGCATACCTCTAACTCTGATCTTTAATGAGTCATGTACAGAAGGAGAATTCTCCAGCTTTTGAAAGCAAGCAAATGTGGTACTAATTTACAAGGTCGGCAGAACAGGGAAGGTATTTTTGGAGTGCCCAAAAGCTTTTTGCAACATTGCCTCGTAAGATTACTTCATATACTTGAGAGGCAGGCGTGAGTAAGTGCTTTGGCATATGTAAGGAATTACCTGACAGACTGGTGTCAGTAACAATGAGGGGCGAGAAGTCTGACTTGTGTAGGGTAACAAGAGGTGTTCCTTAAGGATCGGTGCTGGGACCCTTACTGTTTCTCATTTATGTTAATGATCTACACGAGTTGTGTCTTATATGTCGATGTTTGCTGACGATATGAAATTAATGAGAAAAGATATGTGACAGGTGAGGATTGCTAGATTCTCCAAGATTACTTAAGCTGCAGAGTTGGCCCGAGAAATGGCTACTGGACTTCAACGCCAGTAAGTGTAAGGTCATAAATATGGGAGCAGGTGACAGGAGATCAAAAAGACGGTACACAATAAGGGGAAATTACTTCCCTGGACAAAACTCTCAAACTTAACTCCAGAGGCCCACACACACATAAGATAACGCCAGCAGCATACTCTACCACAGCAAAAGTCAGAATATATTTCAGGAACCTAAATAAGGAGGCATTTAGATCGATGTACACCGTCTATACGAGATTTTGTTTTAGATTATGCTGCCCCATCCTGGAGACTCCAACTAAAAAAACACAAGGAATGGAAGGGAAGGGAATTATCAGGGGGGAAAGCACCAAGCCATTACGACTATATAGCACTTGAAAGATATCTGGATAAGGATTTGGGATGGGACGGGGGGAAGGAATGGTGCCCAACCACTTGGACGGGTGGGGGGGGGATGTTTGAACATCAGATGAGTTAGATATGTTGGAAAGTTTCCTCTTAGCTCAGGAGTAGTGGGAAAATGGAGTGAACTAAAACCAGGTTATGGAATCAAACTCCACTCATGATTCTAAAAGTAAATATGATATTGAATTAATAGATCAGGCGTCATTGCATCGGAAATGCCCGGAGGCTAGAAAGACAGGGGTCCAAGAGCTAATACTCGATCCTTCAGCCACAAATATGAGTGTAAATAGGCCAGTATAGATTCAAATATGATGTTTAGACATAAATAGGCTTTTCATGCTTTCCCAACCTGACCTCCGGTGAAGGTGAAGTGTGAGTTTACCTGACTCCGAGATGAAGTGAGTTTACCTGACACTCAGAGTGACCTATGACTGACCCCTCAGGCATCAATAAAACCCTCCCCCCCCCCCCCCTCATTGCATTGTCCCCCTCACCATTCTTGCTTGCTCAGTTGCCACAAAAAGCAACAATTTAGAGAATGAGCGCTCGTAAAATACGTAAAAAATCACATGTGTGGAAGAGGATCGTAAGAGACACGGTTCGTGCATTAAGAGCAGCCTGGCTGAGTGGCAAGCAGGGGTCACGAACCAAGGGGTTCGAGGCCAGCCTGGTCACTAACTCCGGAGGGACTAGTGTGTGTGTGTGGGAGGACAATGGAAAACTAGAATGTCAAATTCGTATTCGTGGTTGTCATATGCGTGTGATTGTCCTGAGTAAGTGGTCATCACATGCTATATTGACCTGAGTGAGAGGTCATCACATGCAATATTGACCAGAGTGAGAGGTCATCACGTGCTATATTGACAAGAGTGAGAGGTCATTACATGCTATATTGACCTGAGTGAGAAGTCATCACGTGCTATATTGACCAGAGTGAGAGGTCATCACATGTTATATTGACCAGAGTGAGTGGTCATCACATGCTATAATGACCAGAGTGAGAGGTCATCACATGTTATATTGACCAGAGTGAGTGGTCATCACATGCTATATTGACCAGAGTGAGAGGTCATCACATGCTATATTGACCAGAGTGAGTGGTCATCACATGCTATAATGACCAGAGTGAGAGGTCATCACATGCTATATTGACCAGAGAGGTCATCACATGCTATATTGACCAGAGTGAGAGGTCATCACATGTTATATTGACCTGAGTGAGAGGTCATCACATGCTATATTGACCAGAGTGAGAGGTCATCACATGCTATATTGACCAGAGTGAGAGGTCATTACATGTTATATTGACCAGAGTGAGAGGTCATCACATGCTATATTGACCAGAGTGAGAGGTCATTACATGTTATATTGACCAGAGTGAGAAGTCATCACATGCTATATTGACCAGAGTGAGAGGTCATCACATGCTATATTGACCAGAGTGAGAGGTCATCATATGCTATATTGACCAGAGTGAGATGTTATCACATGCTATATTGACCAGAGAGGTCATCACATGCTATATTGACCAGAGTGAGAGGTCATCACGTGCTATATTGACCAGAGTGAGAGGTCATCACGTGCTATATTGACCAGAGTGAGAGGTCATTACATGCTATATTGACCTGAGTGAGAGGTCATCACATGCTATATTGACCAGAGTGAGTGGTCATCACATGCTATAATGACCAGAGTGAGAGGTCATCACATGTTATATTGACCAGAGTGAGAGGTCATCACATGCTATATTGACCAGAGTGAGAGGTCATCACATGCTATATTGACCAGAGTGAGAGGTCATCATATGCTATATTGACCAGAGTGAGATGTTATCACATGCTATATTGACCAGAGAGGTCATCACATGCTATATTGACCAGAGTGAGAGGTCATCACGTGCTATATTGACCAGAGTGAGAGGTCATCACGTGCTATATTGACCAGAGTGAGAGGTCATTACATGCTATATTGACCTGAGTGAGAGGTCATCACATGCTATATTGACCAGAGTGAGAGGCCGAGGATGATGTACACTAGCAATTAGACAACGATGGGGTCGTAAGTTACTCATTAGCAAATATTAATATAAGTATGGTAATACTAACGCTGGAATTGTCTCGCTTTTCATGTAGGTGAACACACACACACACACACACACACACACACACACACACACACACACACACACACACACACACACACACACAATGCACCTTACGGCCCGTGGAAGGCAGAAGAGTAAGGGGGGACATGATCACAACCTACAAAATCCTCAGGGGAATCGACAGGGTAAACAAGGATGAACTATTCAACACTGGAGTGACTCGAACAAGGGGACACAGGTGGAAGCTGAGCGCCCAAATGAGCCACAGAGACATTAGAAAGAACTTTTTAAGTGTCAGAGTAGTTAGTAAATGGAATGCGTTAGGCAGTGATGTGGTGGAGGCTGACTCCATACACAGTTTCAAGTGTAGATATGATAGAGTCCAGTAGGCTCAGGAATCTGTACACCAGTTGATTGACAGTTGAGAGGCGGGACCAAAGAGCCAAAGCTCAACCCCCGCAAGCACAAATAGGTGAGTACAAATAGGTGAGTACACACACACACACACACACACACACACACACACACACACACACACACACACACACACACGCACACACACACAAATACAAATTGCATATATACAAGGCTTTAATTAAATATCAACCATGATAATCAACGAGGCGAATCATCGACTAAAAATATATATATATATATATATATATATATATATATATATATATATATATATATATATATATATATATATATATAAATACCAAATCTTCAGAGCAACAAGACCTGCTCTTATAGATTTTCTCGGTTCATAACATTTAATTTTTGAAGCAGTAAAAAGATTCATAATACGACATACTGATCCTCCTACATAGCTTATAAGACCAGTTTACAATGTTGTAGCGACGAGCCAAGGTGACGAATGGCCCCGCCAAGCCTTATATGAATTTGTCAATTAAGATAACATTTTATGAGGCAGGAAGGTGGGCAGGAGCATGTTGGTATGAGGTAGTGGAGATGATGTGGGGGGCCCCCCCCCACGGGATGGTGACGAGGTGGATAGGTAGATGGTGCCCATCCCCTATTCCCCAAGACCTAAGTTTACTTAAGTCTTGTCAAAGACCTACTTAGGTTTACTTTACTTATCTTCAAATGTTGGGTTCATTTTTCTGTCTCACTGCTAAATCTCTCGTGAATCACCATTAGGTGATTGGATTGATCGTACAGATATTACGATCTCATTTTTTGGTGAGACCGACGTTTGAACCCAATTCTTCAAGTTGTTGGACCCTATTTCTTGCCTTCGTCCTTATATCTCTGCTCCGTGTCCTCATATTCCTTCCAGAGTGTTATATAGTCATACTGGTAAGTGATTTCTCCTCCTTGCAAGGAGGGAGGACAAGTTACGTCCACCGGGCAGCTGGTGGAATAATTTAATCTGAAAGTCTTGCAAATGATTAGTGTTTATTGTTGGTGATGTGTGTTGTTTGACATTATCTTGCTGTTGAAGGAGCCTTGTTCAGCAACACTTCCATCTGTGTTGGGTGAAAGCTATTCTTACCTCTATTGGAGTCTGGGTCATGTGTTTCCACAGGAGTATTATGCCATCATGTTTGCTTACTGCTCACTACTATTGTTTGACGGAGTGAAATGACACATTTATTATGCTGTGTGTCAGTACCGACGATATGGTACTGGTGGGGCCTGACAGCTGAGTGGACAGTGCTCGGGATTCGTAGGTTCAGGTTCCGGGTTCGATCCACGGTAGAGGCGGAAACAAATGAGCAGAGTTTCTTTCACTCTGATGGCCCTGTTCACCTAGCAGTAAATAGGTATCTGGGAGTTAGACAGCTGCTACGGGCTGCTTCCTGGGGAATGTGTAACAAAAAGGAGACCTGGTCGAGGACCGGGCCACGGGGACACTAAGCCCCGAAATCATCTCAAGATAAGCTCAAGATGGTTGGCGGCGTGAAATAAATCTACCAGAGTCTTAGAGTGTGTTTTCACATATCCACACATTAAAACATTGATTGTAACCATGATATATATGTGCTTCAGCCTACAGTTTAGACCTATTGTCTTATGTATGACCCTCTGTCCTGCGTGACATTGAATACTAGCATTATCCTCAATTTAATAAGACTATCAAAATCCTCAGATTAGGCAAAATTGTAATTAATTTTGTCAATAAAGATGTTAATAATAATAATTAGAGTGTGTAGGCCCATGTAAACCAATCAACCTAAGCTAAAATGGGTTAGGACCTAGCTTGCAGCTGCGTGTGGCACAGCATAGTCGCCTAGAAGATGCTGTATGCTGCAACATAATGAACAACCCAGTGGGTTTTCTTCCTATTGAGGGGTGTTATACATGCTGCTATGGCGGTGTGTCCACTCACAGAACGAGTGGCGCTGCCCAATAAACTCGCCCCTCGGGGCAAAGTAACAAAAATCAAAAAATAAATGCTGCATGCTTACCTTTTGGTGTCGAAGTTCAGACCTTCTCTCGCTATAACTATACCCTCAGAAAACAGGTATATATATATATATATATATATATATATATATATATATATATATATATATATATATATATATATATATATACCGGTTTTCTGAGGGTATAGTTATCTTCAGTATCTACAGCATCTTCTAGGCGACTATGCTGTGCCACACGCAGCTGCAAGCTAGGTCCTAACCCATTTTAGCTTAGGTTGATTGGAAACACAACCCTGGAAACACAAACCGAAACTGTCTCTATTTTCCGCTTGTTACAACTTGTAATATAGTTGTTACATCTTGGCTTAACGTGTTTATGACGTATTAGAACGTTGTTACAACTTGCTATATTGGTTGTTATAACTGGTTAGGTGGTGTTAAAACTTGTTCGAACGTTGTACCAACGTCGTAGTTTCGGTGTGTGTTTGGCGGGTAGAGAGACTGGGATCACTTGCACATGATCCAACACTTCCCTAGACCACGTCGCCCCTCCGTCCATCACAACAAAAACACATACCCAGAAGTAACTTTATCACCGAGGTTCAGCAATGTCTAATTCTGGCACACACTGCAGCACTGTGGGGCTGTGACTTGGCTGAGTATGCTAATTTCTCAATGGAGCTACTCCAGAGAGGGGTGGTTGGTGCTTGGGGTTAAGTTGGGCTTCCACTAACGAGGCCACTTAATCATTGTGGCGGGTTTTCAGTCTAAGATGCGTCTGGTTTGTTTTTACGGCATGTCTTCGCTTCTCCGTGTACGTGGCTGAGGTGTAAAGGCGAGCAGCAGTGAAAGACGCAGTTTATGTTAAGTGTGCTTGGCTAGGGTGAGTGAGTGAGTGGGTTTTCCAGGGTGGAGCAGTGAAGCTGAGCGCCTGCGCTTCTCTCGTAGACGCCTGCACCCCATATGTGTGTGTGTGTGTGAGAGAGAGAGAGAGAGAGAGAGAGAGAGAGAGAGAGAGAGAGAGAGAGAGAGAGAGAGAGAGAGAGAGAGAGAGAGAGAGAGAGAGAGAGAGAGGGAGAGAGACAGAACTACACAGTATGCCACAGTGATAGCCTTTTCAGTCTGAGTTACGTGTCAGTCTTCACCTGTTAGAAGGCTCCCGTGTGGGGACGCTCATTCGCCTGAATATTTCGGTACATAGTATGGTAGATTACACGTTTATAACTAATTACACGTTACCTAAGGCCAAAAGTCATCGTACTAGAAAATGGTAGCGAAATTGACATACTGTCCCGTTTTCTGTTTTGGGTCCTCTGGTAGGTTAGGATAAGTGCACTTTAGTACGACAGTTTCTTGACGTTGGGGAACCTTAGGAAGACGGGCTGGATGAGTGGCTGGATGAGGGGATAAATGAGTAACCAAATGAGTGACTGTCCTACAGACACTCAACACTTAAAAGCCTTTATTACTTCTCCACATTAAACCGACATTAACAAGATAACTGCCAATACAATCAACAATTAACTACACAGTTAATAATTCCGCCTAAAAACTAAGCATATAAAAAGAGGAACATCGACAGTCCTCCAATGAACGGAAACCATTTACGAAGACAACAGCTGGGCCCTTTGAAATCAACATTCACATAGAGGCAATTCCAAACAGCTACATATAAATGCTTAACAGGACGGGACTCGAGGGGGGAGAGGTAGGGGGATAGGGGGGGAATAGGGGGGATAACGAGGGGGGGGAGAGGGGTTGTTCATGATCCCTTCACACACTTGTGTCCACAACACCACCTTCTAGAGTGTCTAGGAAACGCCATATATCTATATTCAGTAACATTTGTGACTGTGATATAGGAAAGGAAACCTGAGATAATATGTTAATTTTTTCCCTCTCAACCATTCGAGTATATCACTGAGAGCCTATCACTACCTCTACAGTATTCATACTGTAGAGTACTATAGAGTTAGGGGTATGCTCTACTACTCTGGAGTATTGTGTTCAACCACCTGAACTAGTCGAAATAGCGACGAACCACGTTATAAATAGCAACGACCTTGTTATAAATAGCGATGACTTCGAATACAGGTCTGCGTTCAATCCCCGATGGTCCATGTGGTTGGGCACTATTCCTACAATAATTTGAAGAAAAAAATTATCTAATTATACTTAACTATTTGTTTTTTATCTAATTGTACATAACTTTTATCTGATAGAACATTTCCCTTTTTTCTCTGATAGTACACAACTAGTTTTACTTTGTAGTTCATAATTAGTTTTACTCTGATAGTTAAACTCAGTTTTCTTTGAGAGATCATTACTAATGTCTATCTCATAATACATAACTTATTTTTCTCTGATAATACATAACTAATTTTTCTCTAATACATAACTCATTTTTTCTCTAATACATAACTCATTTTTCTCTAATACATAACTCATTTTTTCTCTAATACATAACTCATTTTTCTCTAATACATAACTCATTTTTCTTTAATACATAACTTATTTTTCTCTAATACATAACTCATTTTTCTCTAATACATAACTCATTTTTCTCTAATACATAACTCATTTTTCTCTAATACATAACTCATTTTTCTCTAATACATAACTCATTTTTCTCTAATACATAGCTCATTTTTCTTTGCATTATTGCAGCTCCTTTTTCAGAGCTGCATTATTGACTTTATGTATCGACATATTGTTTATCAATCCCCCATAATTGCATTTGCAAATTCCTTTCTTCTTTTGATCAGCTTGAACAGATTTTTTTTACTTTTCCAAACAAGTTTGATGGTCGTGAGATCAAAAGGTTATCTTTTGAAATCATTTTTTGGAAGTTACTGAATGAGGAATTAACATTCCTGTTAATGTTTGTAGTGTTCTGACTCGCTTAATGAAAAAGTTTGATATAGTTCACGCAAAGAATGACTAAGGTAACAATGTGACTGTTGTGGTTGGTAACATGCAGGGATTGTCTGCCCTCCTTTTATCCCATTTAAAACATATATCTTCACTTTAACGTTAACGAAAGATAATTTGCCGGCCGAGATTGATTGATTGATTAAGATTAAGCTAACCAAGAGGTGGCACGGGCATGAATAGCCCATCCCGGCCGAAAATAACTTGTCTAAGTTGAAAAAGCCCATCCCAGCTGAGATGTTGTTGTTGTTATAGATTCAGCTACTCGAAACAAGTTCCAAGTAGCACGGGCTATGGTGAGCCCGTAACTTACCTGGCACAGGAGCGGGGCAAGTAGCACGGGCTATGGCGAGCCCATAGTGGACTTACCTGGCACAGGAGCGGTGCTGAATGCGGCTGAGATGTAAACAATAGTTCATATATGGCTCCGTGTAGCAGTGGGTGATGTGAACGTGTCACTTGATCAGTCGGGTTATTAGAGGTGGAGGGTAGAGCGACGGTCTCGCTTCATGCAGGTCGGAATTCAATCCTCTCGACCATCCAAGTGGTTGGGCACCATTCCTTCCCCCCGTTCCATCTCAAATCCTTATCCTGACCCCTTCCAAGTGCTATATAGTCGTAATAGCTTGGCGCTGTCCCCCTAATAGTTCCCTTCTTCCTTGATCAGTCGGGATACGGCCAAGCATTGAATGGGTGACCGTCGGGAAGCAGTTGTTTACAGTACACACAAGAAGTCTTGTGTTGGGAGGGTGAAAATATTCACAGAAATCTGTCCATAATTCGCTGTTTATCATTAATTAGAACAACAGAAGAGAACACACCGACAAACACAATAAGACTCCAGTAAACGGGTCGGGGCAAGCCCCCCCACTATAGTAAATATAAACCCCATCACAAAATAATTTACTGTTCGCATACAGCGTGGTCCGAGTTAGCGTTCCAATGGCCTAAAAGGCATGTATGTGGAGAGAGGGCACAGCTAGGCTCTGGTTGCCAGATTTATGGCAGAAAGTCATGTGTATGAGCTTATCAAGCAACTTATTTTATGGCTTTATATTCCAGATATGAATATTCGTACATGCTTGTGTGTTTGGGATGTTCTACTCTTCAATTTATTAGTTGTTTTTCCCCTAATCTCTTGAAATTATTTGACTCAAAGCTCGTAACTTCTCCACAGCCAATCTCCCATCCTAATCCACCGGGAAACATCGTCTAGGAAAGCATCTGTTTACACTTGACTGTGGTCATTGCCCCTGTACCCCCAAGCGCCCTCAGAACCTCTATCTTCGCCATTCTCCAGTTGATGCTCGTGAAAAACGGACCAATCGAGGCAGCTGTCATCCCTAGGAAAATAGCCAGTTACTTGCTCCCGCTATCGTTGATATTTGTCCCACATAACGCCTGAATTATGACCAAGACTCCAGCCGCTGTCCGGACGATATTACCGGGAAATTTGGGGAGTAGAATAGCCTTCGTATCGCGTCCTGGCCAGGCAAAATATAGCGAAATAGATGGATGAAAAATACACCACTAAATTGCCAATGAGCAAACCTTACCGTATAGGCACCCACCTCGAATAAGCCTTTGAATAAATCGGTAATGCAATTTTCTCGGGTCTTGCTATCGCCCACCAGATCTATAGAAGCTATAAATCTATGACAACGGTCCCGTTCATCATCTTCTATACTCCTCTCGTAGCCAGACACGGAGAGCAGGAGAGAGGACAGTAATTGCCTCCGCCTTGCTATATTTCAGGTGCTTGTACAGGCATGCGGCTTCTCCCTAAATCTTACTACGCCTAGGGGAATTGCCAGGGTCTTCATCATTGTTATATCATTGTTTATGGCAGATTGGTAAATTTATACCGGCCCTGTTCCCTAGTATCGCTACTGACCACTACATGATACTATAATGTGTATTGTAAGCATTATATTAATATATATAATACCGGGAAATTTGGGGAGTAGAATAGCCTTCGTATCGTATAGCATATATATATATATATATATATATATATATATATATATATATATATATATATATGTATTTTTATACATGTATGTGTGTGTGTGTGTATGTAAATCAGGAAGAAATTAACACATGATGAGCAATGTGACAATGTCAGGCCACAAAGGAAGGATTAAGATAGGAATTTCCTTAGGTACTTTCGGTATTTAATAATACTTCTTCAGAAGGATGGATTTACAGTTTAGTGGTGTAGGACACCACTGAACTGTAAATCCGTCTTTCTGAAGATGTATACGAAAGTACTTAATGATAATTCCTGTCTTAATCCTCCCTTTCTTCCTTCCCTTCTTCGTGGTCTGACAGTCACATTGTTTTTCACGTGTTAATTTCTTCCTGATTTACACACACACACATACACACAGACACACACACACACACACACACACACACACACACACACACACACACACACACACACACACACACACACACACACACACACACTATCTATAACCGCATTGTTGCCGTCATATTTAATCAAACATGACCCAGAGTGGTTAGCCTTTGTGGGTGTCCCAGTGTGGTCGATCTGCATGACAATCCCAAAGTGGTAAACTTACTATGTCCCCCCTCCACAGCAGCTGCCACACAGAGATGAAATTTTACCCCATATTGTTTCCAAACATTTTCTTACATGTCAGAAGACCACCATGACAGCTTCAACGTTCATATCTCCTGCAGCCTCCATGGTAATTCCTATACCAGCTTAGTCTACCATCTCAAGTCCTTGTCTGGGTCTCCTGTTATTCTCTGTGGGGTTGTAAATCACTGCTACTATAACTCTATCCCCTTTTCTATTATGCCTGAAAAGTAGTTTTGTACATTGACGGTGTAGATATCGTTTTCTTTTAATATCCATGTGACATTAACACCACTTTCACTGCTTTTCTTCCTTTCTCTACTGTCTAGCATTCCTTTATTAAAGGTAACAACTACCATATTATTAGCTTTGTTACCATCGTGTCTACTATGGCTGGTCAAGTCTCCACTATTTCCTTTATCTGTTTACAAGACTTAATGGCATATTGCCTTTGGCCGCTGGTCTGGGGGGGAAGATGGAGAAGGGTAGCAGAGTGGGGGGCGCTGGAGTGAATGTTCAGTGTGGTGGGTGTTCATGGTTCTGGTTGTGGAAGGAATTCAAGGGCACAGGAAAGTAGAGTAGGGGGAATGGAAGGAGAGGAGAGGGTTTTCAAGGGGGAATTAATCCTCTTTGGTGGAGGGGTCGACCATCCTGTGATCCCTGGTGTGTATATTTCGATGTATCCTGACCCCTAGAATAAGCCTGCGTTCACTTTTTTCTGAAGTTTGTCCATCTATTTCATTTTTTATTATATCCAGAATATATATATATATATATATATATATATATATATATATATATATATATATATATATATGCAACTGAAAACTCGGGACCACAGGATCACAAGTCCAGCGTGCTGTCCGCTCGGCTCCTTGGTGAGTATATGTATATATGCACAGAGAGCCAAAGACGAGAGCCTGTTTAACTACGGGCTCACCATAGCCCGTGCTGCATGGACGTTCTGAGTTGCTAAATCTGAAAAAAACATCAGAGAAGAGCGCTCCTAGGGTGTTGGGTGTCGGCCTCCGTTGCACCTGGCGGCCGCTCCCCCGCCACCCACACGACCATCATGACCCGTAAACTCTGATCACTCACATTAGTCTGATTACAAGGCATTAGGGGCACACTCGCAGACGCCTTACTGCGGGGTCTGCCTTGCCGCAGTGCTACTCTGCCTCGTTGAGTCCCTGTGCGGGGTATGCATCTGCCTCGTTGCCACAGCTTGCCTCGCAGCCAGAGCCTGCCTCGCTGACAGAGCCTGCCTCGCTGTCAGAGCCTGCCTCGCTGTCAGAGCCTGCCTCGCTGCCAGAGCCTGCCTCGCTGTCAGAGCCTGCCTCGCTGCCAGAGCCTGTCTCGTTGACAGGGCCTGCCTCGCTGCCACAGCCTGCCTCGTTGCCACAGCCTGCCTCACTCGACATCATCCTGCGCTCAGCAGTGGTATAAAACTCATCTGCTATGTCGGACCAGATTTCATATCCTGCTGTCCATGACAAGAACCAAATTTAAGCAGTTGTAACAGAAAGAGAACAACAACAACAACAACAACAACAACAACAACAACAACAACAACAACAACAACAACAACAACAACAATAATAATAAGGTAAGGGAACTATCAAGAGAAAGCGCCAAGCCGACATGACAATATAGCACCGGAAAGGGGGTCAGGATGTGGGATGGGACGAGGGGAAAGGAATGGTGCCCAACCACTTGGACGGTCTGGGATTGAACGATAACCTTATTGCATGATGTAGGCTGCTGCTTCCTATATTACAATCGCGAGAGAACTCCTTTTCCGCCAAAATGCACTTGAACTTCGTACATATAAGTACTCTCTACAGTATATAGTCTTGAGAGTATACGTACTCTCTATAGTATATAGTCTTGAGAGTATACGTACTCTCTATAGTATATAGTCTTGAGAGTATACGTACTCTCTATAGTATATAGTCTTGAGAGTATACGTACTCTCTATAGTATATAGTCTTGAGAGTATACGTACTCTCAATTGCAATTGATATACTCTCGTTAGTTGCAGTAGCAAAAGCAGTAAAGCACTTTACCTTCTCTTTGACTTGACTGGTAAATAGGCTCGGATGCTTCACAGATCATTTCCGCAATTGTTTCTCAAGAGGATTTGCAAATGCCTGCCGGGTCTCTGGACAAATATCTCAAGCCATTAACGTTCAATTTTTTTCTACCAAGTTTTTGACCGAGAAAAGGCTTCAGAGAGACGGCTAATTGTGTCTCTGAATGAAGAATCACTTAATTTGCTTCAACTCACTGATTTGATGAAAACTGTTAATTGCCGACATTTTTGTTTTTTCAGTGACTTGTAAATCATTAATTTTATCGTCTGGTAATTGATCATGAGTATATTGATCATGTGCTTGCATGGTTAGATTCACAGTGTCTATGAACGTTGCAGTTCGTGGTAACAATCTACTTTTTACAAATGAAATATTCTGGTTTTCCATTCATTTCAAATAAAAACAGTACAAGCCATTGTACTTAAACTGTATAATCCAGCGTTCTAAATCAAATCCCTCGTTTTTTTGCTATATTGGTTCGGAGCATCAAGAGGAAGTATGGGCCAATAGGCCCTCTGCAGTTACTTCCATTCATATGTTCTCTTATCCAATTTATACCCATTGATTCGTGTTCTGTCTTACCTTTGTCACCTCTGAGATAGGTACCTGAGATTGGTTTTGGGTGATACCTCACCCAAAACTATTGTACCATATCACCTCACCCAAATGCGAGTATAAGACTGGATGCACATTTCGTGTTTTACAGGTTACAGTTGTGAGTGTAAACTAATGTCTTTGAACATGTAATTAGTTATTACGAAACGCGTTCAGGCGTCGCGTCAGACTAGAAATAAAAATAAATTTTGCAGAATTGATTTTTCTATTACCATCGACAGTGAGAAGAAACATAAAATAATATTGAGAAAATTCATGTTAGAATTATTAATCTTACCTTTTCGGTCATATTTAATTATGAACACACACACACACACACACATATATATATATATATATATATATATATATATATATATATATATATATATATATATATATATATATATATATATATATATATATATATATATATATATATATACATATATATATATATATATATATATATATATATATATATATATATATATATATATATATATATATATACATATATATATATATATATATATACATATATATATATATATATATATATATATATATATATATATATATATATATATATATATATATATATATATATATTTATATTTATATCTGTGTGTCTGTGTGTGTGTGTACTCATTTCTAAAGATAGCATTTACAGGTAAGTTTCATCCCCAACTTCAGTCAGGTGCGTTTTACCCTAATGAAACGATGTGTGAAATCTGACCCGTTGTGATTGATTGAAAAAATATAATTTGATGAGTTTAGCCAATCAAAGCGAGGCAAGGCAGGATATTACGCATTGCCATTGGTCGAGGTTGCCTACCACCCCCTTTCCCCCCTACCCTCCCAGTTTTAACAACCCTCTATCACCCCCTCTTCCACTTTCAATCCCCGGGAGTGTGTAATTAATCACCGCAGTGGATTCTTAAGAACTTGAAGGAAGAGCAGTCAAGCTTCTTTGGGCCTGATAAGCCAACGAAGAATGGGAATTAAGTAGTCATTTGGACAGTTCATTTTGTGAATGGCTGCTCCATTAGGCCGGACATTTCTTGCATGGTCCAAAAATGCAGTTACAAGGAAAGGAAATTATCAGGAGGAAGCGCTACGCCAGTTTGACTAAATTGCGCTTTGAAGGGCCTTGAGGACCAGGAGCTGGGATATGAGGACCAGGAGCTGGGATATGAGGACCAGGAGCTGGGATATGAAGACAAAGAGCTGGGATATGAGGACCAGGAGCTGGAATATGAGGACCAGGAGCTGGGGTATGAGGACCAGGAGCTGGGATATGAGGACCAGGAGCTGGGATATGAGGACAAGGAACTGGGATATGAGGACAGGGAGCTGGGATATGAGGACCAGGAGCTGGGATATGAGGACCAGGAACTGCGATATGAGGACAAGGAGCTGGATTATGAGAACATGGAGCTGGGATATGAGGACCAGGAGCTGGGATATGAGGACCAGGCGCTGGGATATAAGGACAAGGTATTGGGATATGAGAACAGGGAGCTAGAATGAGGACGTCAGTGCATGAATGGTGCCCTACCACTCTGACCATTGGAAATCGAACGCCAAAATTGCAAAAAAAAATGCAATATCGTATTCCATGTTGCAAACAACCAAGAATACATAGTGGCCTAGAGTAACCAGATATATTAGTAAACAATTGTGTCAAGAAGCTACATGGATAATCGGCTTGTTTGCAAATCTGAGCTTTGGGGTCTGTCAAGTATTGATTCCCGGAGAAAATCTCCGATTTGGGTTGAGGTTAAGGTTAATTATCTGTCAGTCTCTGAAGGATAATTACATGTATCATACTGACCAGCCAGCAAGTATACTTTTGTCCTGGACATAGTCCAGAGCTTGAGTAAACTCTCAGTGTATGTGTACCGAGAACTAGGGGGTATACCTCTAGGTGTATATATTCCTGTGAATCTTCCATTATAATATACACCATATAGGATGTATATTATAATATACACCATACATGATGGTCTCAAGCCCGTTGGAGAGAGAGAGAGAGACATAAATAGTGAAGCTAGATTTAGGGTTTTCACCGTTAATTTCCCCTCACCGATAATTTCCCCCACCGCTAACTTCCTCTCATGCTTTTCCCCCAACCTCTAAAGTTAACCCTCTTTTTCTTGCTTTCTATTTTTCCATTATCTTCCCAACTTTTTATTTCAACTTCCCTCTATTAATTCACACTCCACATCCTCACTTCACACTCCACATCCTCATCACCACCTCACACTCCACACCCTCATCATCACCTCACACTCCCTCATCTTCAATGCCCTCATTAGCTTGGCCTTAGTTTGGGGTCATCATTAGTTTCCTTAAAAATATGGCTTCGAACTTCTTGTGCACATGCGGGTGTGAGGAGGAAAGCTTTGTGCTGAGGGTGGAAGCTGGGTGCTGGGGGTGGAAGCTGGGTGCTGGGGTACAAGCAGGGTACTGGGGGTGGAAGCTGGGTGTTGGGCTACAA
>NC_091157.1:47324705-47497205 GCF_040958095.1 Procambarus clarkii
TGTTTGAAACTGAGGCACTGTTTTCTAATGACGGTAATTTGATTTTGTGTAGATGAATGAGTGAAAACCAATTATTATTTATATATTTAGGAAATATACAACCTGTGTGTATGATTATAGAAGGACTATAGCTGGCCACACACACGACTCGAATACACATGACTATCTCTCTTCACTGCTGGTCCTATATTGCTGCGCCTGTAACACATACTAAACAGTGACTTAAACGCTCCAAATTGTTGGTAATTACAAAATAAATATTATTGATAAATTCCTTAAAACCGAACAATTTCAACAATTATCACAACTGTGGATAATAATTCAAATCTACAGTTCGGATTATTCTAAGTGTTAAACATTTCATAAGATTCGCTATAAATTTTTTACAAAAAAACGTGTCAATCAATGTAATTAACATAGAGGAACATAGAGGCCTCTGTAGCACATCAAGTAGTGAAGATTTGAAATTATACAGCATAGCAGAGATCGATTAAATATGGTCTATAAAAGCTTTCTCTGACCACTCATCTATAACTTCTGTCATCTTTGTCTAAATAACGTACTGTAAACATTTATATTATTAATTAGACAAATGTCAATAGATCAATATCCTGCATATGGGAAAGTAACTATATAAACCAGAACGTTTATATATGTGGAATATCAATAAATTACCTCATTGCTTGATATTCTAGCCCACAACAAAGTATATTGATGAAATCTTGGCTAAAATTATGTCACCGAAATTAGTTTTATCAGGAAATACACCAATAGGAATGTAATATCAACACCGTGCCTAGTTACCAACTGCGAGGTTGCACCAAATGAGCCTGATTATCTGTATACGCGAACGTAATCAACTCCACAAAGGGAGTATTAAATAATCATTTAATAACGCAGCTGGTAATTGGGGCGCCGCTCCCTCATCCAGCGAGACGTCAACTGCCTCATTTGCTTGCTGAACTTCACTGAGGACAGACGGCAGTGTCCAGCTCCTGCACCCACTTTCTAAGCTATGCTTACTACGTCTCTTCACGTGTCCTGCTCATGGTTCTAAAGTCTGATTATACCCAGTGTACAAGAGAAGGAATTAGCTCCAAACAGGCAGGCTGTGGCAGGTGTAGTTTTTAGGTAGAATCGGGACTCAACAATCACTAAACCTCGTTTAAATCCACAGCTCACTGACATTAAATAGGTGTGCAGATGAGGAGTCACAATAACGTGGCTGAAATATGTTGACCAAACCACACACTAGAAAGTGAAGGGACGACGACGTTTCGGTCCGTCCTGGACCATTCTCAAGTCGATTGTGAATCGACATGCACAATCGACTTGAGAATGGTCCAGGACGGACCGAAACGTCGTCGTCCCTTCACTTTCTAGTGTGTGGTTTGGTCAACATCAGATAGGTGTCTTTAGGTTTTAAGAATACTATCCTGTGGTTCTCGTTACAACACGAAATATCACCAAAACACCGGTAAATTCCTATTCTAACAAGAACTGACTATAAGTGATGAAGTAATACTATGTATTAAATATATGTGAATCAGTAAATGTAGTGATTTGTTGTTGGTGAGACTAAACAGAGGAGTTATATGTGGTTATTGGTATCGCACCTAAGGCAACGGTGGCTCTCTTGTCTTACAAAACTCTCACAAGAGATGGGTGGGTTACTGAAAGAGAGAGAGAGAGAGAGAGAGAGAGAGAGAGAGAGAGAGAGAGAGAGAGAGAGAGAGAGAGAGAGAGAGAGGATAGCCACCATGATTGATGAAGATTAAGCCACCCAAGAGGTGTCTTAATCCGTAATAACCACCACGTTAATCCGCCCAATATAGCCACCACGTTAATCCGCCCAATATAGCCACCACGTTAATCCACCCAATATAGCCACCACGTTAATCCGCCCAATATAGCCACCACGTTAATCTACCCGTAATAGCCTTCACGTTATTCCACCCGTAATAGCCAGAACGTTACGTCTCATAATTTTAAAACAGAGGACATATCCTGATTAGTTTTGATTTGATCTGGTGTTGGGTTTTGATCCTATAAAGTCACGAGAGTTCTTAAGATCAAGATTCACTAACAAGCCAGTTAGTGGCTTCTTTAAACATAAACAAAGTTCTACATAAGAGTAACAATTTATATGCAAAGGTGTATTAAATCTCTCGCTATATATTCCACAGTACATACTCCCGTGTATGTACCCCTTGCGCTATATATACCCTTCGATGTATATTCCTCATTATTTCCCTAAATGTATTCCTCGGTGTGTATTCTTCTCTATGGGTGGCAAGACTTATTAGACTGAGTTTCATTTCATCATAAGGGAATGTGTACAATGAATTCATAAAAATATAACCTAATTCATGAAAATACATCCAAGTTAAAAAAATATATATCCAAATTCATACAAATATATCCAAATTCACTTAAAATATATCCAAATTCAAAGAAATATATCCAAATTCAAACAAATATATCCAAATTCAAATAATATATCCAAATTTTTAAAAAGATATACAAATTCATAAAAATATGCCCAAATTCACAACAAAAGATATCAAAATTCATTAGAAATATATCAGAATTAAAAATAAATCCAAATTTATAACAAATATATCCATATTCAAAATAATATATCCAAATTCATAAAAAGATATCCGAATTCATAAAAAGATATCCGATTTCATAAAAAAAACATCAGAATTGTGTATTTCTATCGGATATATCGAGATTATTATTTCTCTTTTCGCTTTGATTTCTTCACTATTTTATATATTTTTTTATTTCATTAAACAATAAATATAGGTTACAATTTCACAAGAACTTCCATACCAGGAAACAATTGTTGGCTGGTGGTATAAGTCTTTGTTGAGGGCCTTAACAATCTGAGGGAATGGTACAATCATCAATCGCTATGTAATGGGGAACAATCACCACAGACCATCAACATCAGTAGCATCAACCACGACTCACCATCAACACAAATCAATCACCTATCATCATCACTACTCCTGAAAGTGTTTGTCAAGTTGCCAATGTGCTAAAAATATTAACCAAAAAAAATCAAGACTTGCATTACTTAGACTTGAAGTTATAAGGAGAGAGTGGGGGGGGGGGGGAAATAAGACTGGCAGCTCTAATTAAGCTCATTAGCCTTTTTTGCCTTTTGTTTTTAAAGGAGGCATTTTCATTCATGCTTGTCTCGTTCAGACCCCATGATGCTCAGCTAAGGACAGCATTTTCCTATGCTGTTGCTTCTCCTAATGCTTACATATGACAAGAATTTTGGTTGTAAATAATGCCACTGGGGGAGACAAAACTGTATAGATGACCCTGGTGTCTGTACTCGGGATAATGAGTTTTTTTATGTGTGTCAAGTCTGCTTTTGTGTGAATGTGTGTTGTTTATATATTTATTTAGGTACGATATCTGCTTGTCTATACTTATAAAGAGCTTTTGCTGGGTGTATCTCTTTTAGGACTTGTGCTATATCAGTGTCTTCGAGACAGTAACTAATATATATATATATATATATATACGGAAAATCCACAGAGAAATGGAAAAGAGACTTGAACGTTTCGGCCGATCTGGGCCTTTGTCAACACCTGACTTGACAAAGGCCCAGATCGGCCGAAACGTTCATCTCTCTTTCCCATTTCTCTGTGGATTTTCCACATACAAATGATCAGTGTTTATATATATATATATATATATATATATATATATATATATATATATATATATATATATATATATATATATATATATATATATATTCCGTTGTCCTGCCATCTGGTATAGCTAGCTTCCAAGCATGTGTGGTATTTTAATTGACTTTTTTGGCAATATACTTACTATTTCTCTGATTTCTGTCCAATCATGAGTGTCTTTTCTGCTCCATCACGAGTTTCCGGGGCACAGCTTGCTGCTCTTGTTGACAACATTCACACAACATTCAGACGTGTTTAATTTCCGCATGTGTCAGCCATTGTCTATGTGTTGTTGTTTTCCCTGTTTGAGAAGGTCTCTAAGAAGGTCACAAGGTCTCTAAGAAGGTCACAAGGTCTCTAAGAAGGTCACAGCAACTGATTCCAAAAGCATGACAACGGACCTATTTGCCTAGTCAACCTGTCATTGGTCTTTAGATGAGGTTCATTCGTCAAGGTGATATGTTTTCACACTATGATTTCTGTTCACCAAATCGTTCTAACGGTGAATAGAATTACTCCTTTCCTAACACTCCTCCATGCGTCCGATGTATACGCTTTGATTGAACTAACGCATACGCACCTACCTCATTCCCCACTATCCTATCGTTCCAGATGGTCATTAGTACAGGAAAAGCATAGTTAACAATAGTGAAGGTTGTTGTTGTTATAGATTCAGCTACTGGGAACAAAATGTTCCAAGTAGCACGGGGTATGGTGAGCCCGTAGTGGACTTACCTGGCACAGGAGAGGGGCTGTATCTGTTGGTGGAGGTAATATATAGTGATTGACAAGCAGGTACCCAATTACTGCTGGATGAACAGAAGTGAACAGTTAAGGATTGTCGCAGAATTAATCCTCAAAATACATTCACGTTGGCTGAATGCCCAAGCAAGTAATGCAGTTCTGGTCTAAACTTCGACGAGAAGAACGAATAAGTGAATAATAAGTCTCCAAGGCGACCATCCATGAATAAGGAACCATGAGTAAAATGTATAGTGATTAGAAGGGACTGGGCCAGGATCTTGAGAGAACTTCAGAGTGATCTTCTGAAACCAGGATTGTTTAAGGACACAATCAAGTGTCACACTGGTGTCAGGGGGTCGATTATGACACTGAATGGTGTCAGATTCTAACATCTTTCAGATATAGAATCCAATATTATCCGACAGACTTGGCTTCAACCTGCCATTACTGTGGCCTTGCATGGCAATTGTTGATAAAATTCTGGTAATGACATATATCTTGAGGTTATGTTGAGATGATTTCGGGGCTTAGCATCCCCGCGGCCCGGTCCTTTTTTGTTACACACACCCCTAGGAAGCAGCCCGTAGCAGCTGTCTAACTTCCAGGTACCTGTTTACTGCTAGGTGAATAGGCTCATCAGGGTGAAAGAGACTGCCCATTTTGTTTCCACCTCCACCGGGAATCGAACCCGGAACCTGAAGATTACGAAAACCGAAGCGCTGTCCACTCAGCTATCAGACCCCCCTCACACCTGAGGTCATGAAATGCTGATGTAAATATTTTTTTCTGTACGTAAATGAATTACAGAAGTTCTAATACAGTGTGTCTTTCCTTCTCCAATTTTATTCCTCTTCCTTTTCATCCCTTTCCTATTTGTACTCTCTGCTTATCCTTTTCTCTCCCTGCCTTTCCTTTCCCTGTATTTAATTTCTTTCCCTATCCTTCGTAAGTCTGCTCACTACATCCTTCTCTCGTTTTTCTATTTCTTTTATTTATTTCTTCTTGTCTCTGTCTTCATTCTTTCACTTTCTACTATTCTTCTACTTTATAAATCTCCTTCTTTCTTTTTCCCTCCTTCGTCCTCTGCAAGTTTCCTTCCCTCACCCTTCACGCTACTTCCTCTCCCTCACGCTCCTCCCTCTCCCTCACTCTCCTCCCTCTCCCTCACCCTCCTCCCTCTCCCTCACCCTTCTCCCTCTCCCTCACCCTCCTTCCTCTCCCTCACCCTCCTTCATCTCCCTCACGCTCCTTCCTCTCCCTCACTCTCCTCCCTCTCCCTCACTCTTCTCCCTCTCCCTCACTCTCCTCCCTCTCCCTCACTCTCCTCCCTCTCCCTCACCATCACCCCCCCCCCTCACCATCACCCCCCCCCACCCCTCCCACGGCCTGTACACGTCACCATCGATATCCCAAGCCGATATTATAATTCAGATGCTGGACGCGATCTGCTTCGACATCTCTCTCTCTATTGACTGAATTTTGTCTGCTAGAAGAGTTCCTCGGGCCTAGTTGAGTTTTCATTTCTTTTCGGTGGCTTTGATCTCGGTATTTTATTTTCGTTATCATCTGGTTCACTTGTTGGAGCGTGGCAGGGATGCTGCGATGTCTGTGGTGATGCTGCGACGTCTGTGGTGATGCTGCGTGATGGAGATGACCATGGGGGGGGGGGGGTGATTGCGGGCTCAGCTTCCCCTCTGGTTAGGTCAGCAGACAATGAGTGTTTATCAAGACACCTTCGTCGCTACTCTTTTACTCAAGCGGCGGGTTCCTCCCTCTCCAAGTGCTGGCCAGATCTCTCATGATGTTTACTTAAATTTTCGTGATATTCGTGGTCTTCGTGGAGGAGGAGAAGGTATTGGACGGGTTCGAAACCCCGCCAGAAAGCTTGCGATGTGTGGTTTTTATTTTTTTGCTATAAAAGGAGTTAGTCTTGTTTTTTGTTTTGATTCTTCAGCGTAAACAAACTATGGGTGAGATGTGTCAGTCGCAAACAACATTGGGTCACTTTGCATCAAGGGAATTGGTAGTTATGGTGTATGGGGGGGAGATCGTTAGCCTGACGATGTCAACTGATGAGTTATCTTCAATTTTCCCAGCACCCTCACAACTTTCCATCACTTTAGCCCCCCTCCCTCCATCCCATCATCTCCATCACCACAGCCTTCTATCTCATTCCATTATGGGTTCCCATCTTCTACTGTTTACCACTTGCTCTCCATCATTACTGTCCTCAGCCCCCTTTGTCCATCACATGTGGTCTATCCCTCACCCTTCTTCCTCTCTCCATCATTGCTTCGCTTCTCCTTCCCTTTTCCATCACTACTGGCCACTACTCCCCCTCTACATTATTGTTCTTCACTTCCCTCTACACTATTGTTCTTCACTTCCCTCTACCATGTTGTTCTTCAATCCCCTCTTCAATACTGTTCCCTCGCTTACCCTCACCATCACTACCCTTTTCCACTGTTTCCCTTCATAATCTGCATGGTCCCCCTCTACACCACATCACTATTGCCCACTATCATCACTGTGCTCATCAAACATCATTCGTCAACTTATAATCATCTTCCCTATCGCAATCTCCGTCACCAGCACCGAGTCTCATTTTTTTATTCATCTGTGAACGAATACCAGTTGAGTTGTTTGTGTTCACTCTGCCAGCTGTGTTCATCTCCAGCCTCGCTGTTATCTCGCATCAACACTTGAGTTCCAATCTTGAATCATTACCACTTGTGTTCCAATCTTGAATCATTACCACTTGTGTTCCAATCTTGAATCATTACCACTTGTGTTCCAATCTTGAATCATTACCACGTGTGTTCCAATCTTGAATCATTACCACGTGTGTTCCAATCTAGTATCACCACCACTTGTGTTCCAATTTCGCATCACCACCTCGTGTTCCAATCATTATCTAGCATCGCTACCACCTCCACCTGCCCACAACCACCACCACTACCACCTAATCTCCACCAATATTCTTGCTGTCGAGGGATTGTAAGCAGTTCGTAAGGAGATAGACCTCACCATCACAATCACCACCATCACAATAATCCCGCAACATGCACAACCACCACCTACTAAGCAATCACCATCTAGCACCATAACTAGTAGCGAGACACTAAGAGCATGATTAGGCATCACCATATTCACTATTTAGGTAACCACAGCCACCACCTCCAATCACTATTATCACAATCACCCCCCACAATCACCACTACTTCAACCACCACCATCTCAAATGTTTACAAACGACGCAAAGCTAATGAAAATGTCAAAACAGAAAGTTACATTATAACATTGACAACCTCCAGGAATTGGGTAACAAGTGGTTGCTAGAATGCAATCCCAGCAAGTGTAATGTACACCAAAATAACAATATTCTGGAGAGAGATATGGTAGGAAATGCAGAATTATGATAAGAAACACCA
Organism: Procambarus clarkii; assembly: GCF_040958095.1. NCBI lineage: Eukaryota > Metazoa > Arthropoda > Malacostraca > Decapoda > Cambaridae > Procambarus > Procambarus clarkii. The sequence continues at coordinate 47,332,597 of NC_091157.1, forward strand.
TTGGCACAATCAGAGAACAATGTCTGAACATCAGAGAACAATATATGAACATCAGAGGTCTACGGCTCCTTAACATCGTGCTATCAATTATATGATATCCAGCCGTTGATGTTTTCAAGAGGTAATTGGATAAATTACTGCATGCAGTGATGAATCAGCCGGATTGTGGTGGGTATTTAGATCTGCGGGACGCTGCAAGCAACAGTCTGAAGGATCTAGTTATCCTCATACTGTGCTTGGAGAGTAGAATAACTCTCGAAACTGAATACAGGTAAACTACAGGTACGCGTGGAAACTCAGTTTCCTGTAGTCACGTTAAGTAAACACCACCTGGCCACCACCACCTCACCACCACCACCACCACTATCCCCTGACCACCACCACCACCACACCACCACCACACCACCACCACCACCACTATCCCCTGACCACCACCACCACTACCACCACCATCACCACCACCATCACCACCACACCACCTCACCACCACCACTATCCCCTGACCACCACCACCACCACACCACCACCACCACCACTATCCCCTGACCACCACCACCACCACCACTATCCCCTGACCACCACCACCACCACACCACCACCACCACCACTATCCCCTGACCACCACACCACCACCACCACCACCACTATCCCCTGACCACCACACCACCACCACCTCACCACCACCACCACCACCACCACCACCACCACACCACCACCACACCACCACCACCACCACCACCACACCACCACCACCACCACCACTATCCCCTGACCACCACCACCACCACCACTATCCCCTGACCACCACCACCACCACACCACCACCACCACCACTATCCCCTGACCACCACCACCACCACCACACAACAATACCACCGGTTGAGTGATGGTAATTTACCCTAACATGAGGGACGAGCAGTTGACACTTTCCCCCATAATGTCCCAGTGTGAAGAACGAAGCCCATCGCCTGGTGGCACTCTGGGTGTCACCCAGTGCCACTACCGATGCCCGTCACCCTGATACCGTCGCCAGGGTGCCGCTGCACGCGACGGGCGATGGACGCCAGCGGATGTCTCTGACGAAGTCGCTGACGGAACACCTCACTTTTCAAGACGCTTTCGGGAATTTCTCAAGCTATATCGCTGAGGACCTCAGGCCACGCTGCCTGACTTTATGGCGGAGTGGACACGTAGTTCTATAGATGGGGGTGAGAAGTGGTTGGGGAAGGGTGGAGGGACGGGTGGTAGAGGGGATAGGAAGGAAAGAAGATATGGGAAGGGGAAGAGAGAAGAATGAAGAGGACCAGGTGAGAGTTGACAAAGATAATGAAAGATGAAAGGGGTGATCTTGGGGACATGAAATGAATGAGTTTTGGAAAGGCAGGTGGACAGTCTAGTGATGGCAGGTGGAACAGTCTAGTGATGGCAGGTGGAACAGTCTAGTGATGGCAGGTGGAACAGTCTAGTGATGGCAGGTGGAACAGTCTAGTGATGGCAGGTGGAACAGTCTAGTGATGGCAGGTGGAACAGTCTAGTGATGGCAGGTGGAACAGTCTAGTGATGGCAGGTGGAACAGTCTAGTGATGGCAGGTGGAACAGGTTGGGATGGCAGGTGGAACAGTTTTGGGAGGGCAGGTGGAATAGTTTTTGGAAAGAAGGTGGAACAATTTATTAAGGGAGAGTTATATTCGGACACCAAACTCACCATATAGTCAAGATTCTTTACTCCTAAGCAATCATGCCCCTCCTAAACGGTCCCGACACGAATCACTCCCTTAAAACGAAGAAACAGAACCCTAGAAACTGAGCAACCAAACAGAACAACAAAGACCTCAACAGGGACACACAGAAATCACAATAGCGTGACGCATCAAATGAACAAATCCACAAGGGACGTAATGAGGATTCGAACCTACGTCTGTGAGGATCCCAGACGCTGCCTTAATAGTCGATAGTCGATTAAAGCAGCGTCTGGGATCCTCTCAGACGTACGTTCGAACCTTCGTCACGGCCCTTGTGGATTAATTAAAATTTAAATAAGTTTATTGAGGTATAAATAAACACAAAGGGATGACAGGGGTAAAAAAAATTAAAAATATAAAATTTAAAAAATTATGCGTTGAAGCATATCTTGAAAAACCTAAGTATAAACTCAAAACAACATCTATTTCAGTGTTTCCAATATATTTCACCTTTCAAATTATAAATTTTGCTTCGGCCAAAGTGCCCATTACTCTCGGTATGTAGCATTGTTATTTTTAAGTGCAGAAAAATCTCAGGAAATCATCAGCTCAATAAGATTTATAAATGTAACTCTAGATTATATAGTATACGATAAAATAAAATATGGGGGTGGTAGGTGAAGAAAATGTTAAAGTGTTCAGTGAGAATCCACAAGGGCTTCTCTGAATACTCTTTATTTTCTTCTTCGAGGCTATGGGTCCCTACAATTGCACCAAAGGTGGTACCCCTATATATACACGATACTAATAAATTACTTTGTTGATGTTATTATGACTTAGGCAAATTATGCATTGTAATTTTAAGTGAACTGACTCAGGTTACATAAGAACAAGCATTTATGAATATTATTTTTGAATTGGAAGTAACGAACGAAGTTCAGGCGATTCCTAAAATATATTATAAAGAAAAGGACGTAATTAATCGAGACTGGTTGAAAGTGACCAACCACATGGAGTGGCTAAGAAGCGACAGCCAAGCTTCTTGCAGGTCGGCGTTCGATGCCCTGAGACGGTCCAAATGGTTTGGCACCGTTCCATCCCTTAGTCCAATCCCAGATTCTTGTCCTCGACATTTCTTTCAAATACTATATCATCATACTTCTGAAAATTACCCTACCTGCTGCTCGAAACATAGCTCTAACATGCCCTGTATATGCGTTTTTCTATTATAAAACACAATAGGCATAGTGCTAGTTTCATTATAGTGAGTGTTCAGAAACAATATAGTGTTGATAACAGAGATGGGGATTCCTAGGTCTAATTCAACGATAACATGGCTACAATGTCTGTCATTATTGTGGGTTTATTTATATGAGATGAAATCCATGCTAAAGAGATTCTAAAGCTTTTATTTTGTCCAGTGAACAAGTTATTTATAATTACTGTTGTGAGATTCTTACTGTAAATCTGGCAGAAGTTTTCAAGTGTTTGAAAGGCAGACTTTTAAACCACAGTATTGTTCCTCCTCCTCCTCCTGTGTCTTTTGAGAGGGTGGAAGTGTTTGGGCAACTCCCAGTCCCTTACAAGGAGCGGAGGTGCTTGGGCAAGCCCAGACCTCCGTATACTACCTCCCTGGACCCCTCATTAGTGCAGCTACGACGTTTAAGGATTTTATTAAATATTATTTACAGAATATTATTACGTAAAACTTCTTTACTCTAAAAACACGTTTATATAAATATACACCATACATCGTATAGGCCTTAATATACACCATGCGATGTACACATATTTTTTTGAAAAACTAAATTCCTGTACTTACAAAAAATATTGATGACACCTTTTTTTAAGTTCTTTAAGATAATTGCCTATAAAAATGCCTTTATATCTACGTAAATATATTGTCAAAATATTCTTAAACCCGAACATTTTCCAGGAAATGTTTAATACACAAGAGGAGAGCAGCAAAGCACAGCGGAATACATTCCTGGAAGATTATAACAGAGGCAAAATTTCTGGTGATGGGGGGAAGTGGCACTCCTCTGATCTGTACCAAACTTGGTAAATATTGATGTGTTTGTATTTTTTTAGGGCGTTAATCTTGGCCCCTAAGTGAGCTTTTATGAGCCCCATCTGAGCGCTTGTAAGCACCTCGTTCTGTATAGCATTTAGGGGTCGTGATGCTCACTCTTACACAAGCCATCAGAAGGATGAACACCCAGAGTGTCTTGTGGGAGAATAAAGAGAGAGAATGCTTGCAAATACATTCTCCGCTCTGTGTTTGAATTGTTGGGCATCCTCTCCCAGGCCCGTGGTTATGGGTAGTAGTGACCTTAGTTACTGGCAATCCTCCCCCAGGCCTGTCTGGACGTGGGCAGAGCACCATCTTCGGTCTCTGGAGATGCAGCATCCAGGACCCGAGCGCGGGCCAGATCATCATCCCCGGTCTCTGGAGATGCAGCATCCAGGACCCGAGCGTGGGCAGAGCCATCATCCCCGGTCTCTGGAGATGCAGCATCCAGGACCCGAGCGTGGGCAGATCATCATCCCCGGTCTCTGGAGATGCAGCATCCAGGACCCGAGCGCGGGCAGATCATCATTCCCGGTCTCTGGAGATGCAGCATCCAGGACCCGAGCAGCGGGCAGAGCATCATCCCCGGTCTCTGGAGATGCAGCATCCAGGACCCGAGCGTGGGCAGAGCATCATCCCTGGTCTCTGGAGATGCAGCATCCCGGACCCGAGATAATGTTTCGTCGGGTCCTTGGCGCCCTCACCGCCGTGATAATCAGCGGAGACAGCATAAAGAATGGTCAAGTTAATCGAACTCTCGCTCGTTGCTGCATATTAATTTTCTGTTTGGCGTTATAAACAGCTGTGAAAGATGCCCATCATTCCCCTTCTTCATCCTCGCTATCTTCTTCCCCCTCTATAGCTGCTCACTACTCATCATTTCTCTCCTTCACTACCCTCCCTCTCTCTTCTCCACCCTATCTCTCTCTCGACTCTCTATCGTATCTTCTCTTCACACTATACTCCTGGTCTCTCTCTTACGTCAGCTGTCTCCCTCCCGCGATCTGTCTCTTCCACGGTAAATGTGGACGGATACAGTACACATGTACAAACGTGTACATATGGACGGGCACTGTACACATGTCAAAACACATACACACACCAGCAAGAAAGAGAGATGTTCTTATGCCGTTACAGACAAAACCAAACCAAAGGCACCTTCGTTAAAGACTGGCAAATAGCCCGAGTTTAAAATAATCTCTCTGCACCTTAAAGGGTTGGGATCCGCCTTGCTACACTCGGGAAAAAGTCTATTGGGTGTAAACAACATCAGGACGCAGTGACGCGACTCTCCTTACAGGGTCCAGGAAGTAGTTAATGAGGAGAAAGGAAGGGAACTATTAGAGGAAATCCTTCAAGCCACGACGACTATATAGCACTTGGAAGGGGATTTAAGGTATAAGGATTTGGGATGGGACGGGGAGGAGAGGCATGGTGCCCAAACACTAGGACGGTCGAGGATTGAACGCTGTCCTGCATGACGCGAGGTTGCTAACAGAGTGCGGCTACATCTAAGAGGAACACTGAGCCTCTCCTCTCTGACATCAGGGCAGAAAGACACACTTTGCCCTGGCGTCGTGTCGCTTCATTTATAGATGAAACGACATTACCTGTAGAGGCAATAGAGGTATTGGCTCTATAGTAGTCTCATTGGCCAATCAAGTTCTCTTGACTTCCTTTGAGCTCCAGGTGTTGTAGATTTAGGGGCTACAATGACCTATAGACGGGAGGAGCTCGATGTATTATTGATTTAGTGGCTACAATGACCTGTAGACGGGAGGAGCTCGATGTATTATTGATTTAGGGGCTACAATGACCTGTAGGGAAGATTTGAACACGAGAAGAGAACGAAGCACTGTTCAAGAAACGGTTTTGAACATAATTAATTGCGAAACTCGTGCAAAGTATTTTCTTATCCACGAAGACGGTTAACGGCTGAATTAACGAGTATTTGGAGATTGTTTATGAGGACGGGCTGTTCAGAATCAATGATTACGTTCGAACTGTCTCCAGCAGCACTTCTCTGACTTCATATGTTCGAATCTTAATTAATCAAACGCGTAATATAAATACAAATATTGTCTCTCTCTTTTTTTTTAAATTAAGACTAAGGTTGATAATTGTGATATCCAGTGGAACTGCAAACAGGAGTGTTATCCTGCTCATCTGAAGCATTCCCTTATAGCGACATTTATTTGAGGAGGTAGTTATTTTAATCATTACGAATAAACTTTATATAAATTAAGTAACAGACTTAATAAAGAACACGATGAGCCAGTAGCCAACTGTGTGCCAGAGCCTTCATGTGATCGGTTGACCTGATCTCCCGTGTATCATCCTGTTGAGAGAACAAGTTCCAGATGCGAGTCAGCCTGGGCATGAATGGTCGCTGATGGAGTGATGGTCTTGAAAAAAGGCACTTCCAGTATGAGGCTGTTGATGGCTGTGAGAGCCTAGTGATATAGGTATCATTTACTGGTGGTCCACGAAGTTGGGACAGGATGCAGAACCTTTTAATGTCCGTCTCTCTCTCTCTCTCTCTCTCTCTCTCTCTCTCTCTCTCTCTCTCTCTCTCTCTCTCTCTCTCTCTCTCTCTCTCTCTGTATCTCTTCATCTCTCCCTAAGAATTTTTTTTCCTTGGTATCTGTGTGAAGGCGTGTATCTGCCTTCAGTTGGTGGGACTGAGAGAGGAGTGGAGGGTGTAATTAACATATGTGTTTTATGGGGCTACGGCCGAAATATGAATATCAGAATTGCTATATTAATTTTCTTGACATCGGTGAAAAAGTAACCAGTGTTAAAATTAGTCGTGGGGTCGTGTGTCACCCCTAACACGCTAGTACTCTTGGACTTGAAATACTGTATGAAGCTGCTCTGTTGAACTAATGATTAGCCAATGCAAGTTGGAAATGTTGATAGACTAGCAGGATTGGGAACGAATCATATTATGTGGTAAACACATGCGACCTTATATCTCTTCTTCTGTGTACTAAGAATATCTCACGCCTCGGCCACATGTTCTTAAGATACTCTCAAGTGTCATGGTATCAGTGACTCCTATGTTGCATTAAGACGAATCTCTCTAAATTTCATCGCCATTGTGTACGCGTCATTGCCAGCGGGTCGTATTTGGTCTGACTCGGATTAGAGATATGAAAATAAATTAGAAAGACCACCCACTTAAGACAATATATCAGTATGCTGTGACAGCTTACGTTCAGTAGACAGAGAGAGAAATATCTTACGTCGTCTGGTTCTGCTTACATTCTGACTCCTACAAGACACTAACATGATTCTAAAGACGACGTTGGCAGGGTTACATAAAGCACCTGAGATGCTGAGGTGGTCATAACTACCCCCTTCCCCCCCCCCCCATCAAACCCCCACCTCACCACCTTCCTCCCCCCCCCCACTCTGACCACAGATGTGAAGGACAGTCAGCTATGAGGACGTCAGGAGACAGGTATGTGAGGAAAGACGTGTGTGAGGAGAGTCAGGTGTGAAAATTTGAGGGAAATAGGAGGATTTGGGGAAACAGGTGTAAAGACTATGGAAGACAGGTGTGAAGACAGAGATAAGAATGAGGAAAGACAGATGTGAGGACAGAGAGACAAGTGCAAAAACAGAAGCAGGTGCGAGGAAATACAGAAGAGAGAGAGAGAGAGAGAGAGAGAGAGAGAGAGAGAGAGAGAGAGAGAGGGAGAGAGAGAGAGAGAGAGAGAGAGGGAGAGAGAGAGAGAGAGAGAGAGAGAGAGAGAGAGAGAGAGAGAGAGAGGGAGAGGGAGAGAGAGAGAGAGAGAGAGAGAGAGAGAGAGAGAGAGAGAGAGAGAGAGAGAGAAAGGGAGAGAGAGAGAGAGAGAGAGAGAGAGAGAGAGAGAGAGAGAGAGAGAGAGAGAGAGAGAGAGAGAGAGAGAGAGAGAAAGGGAGAGAGAGAGAGAGAGAGAGAGAGAGAGAGAGAGAGAGAGAGAGAGAGAGAGAGAGAGAGAGAGGGAGAGAGAGAGAGAGAGAGAGAGAGAGAGAGAGAGAGAGAGAGAGAGAGAGAGAGAGAGAGAGAGAGAGAGAGAGAGAGAGAGAGAGAGAAGAACAGTGGCCGCTAATGCTAATAATAAAAGAAGGGGTGGATGAACCATTATTAATTAGATGGATGCGATAGTCGTGCTTGTTCGCGTTCCTATTACCATAATTCAGTGACGTCACTGCCTCACCGACCGCTCCGTAAACAAGGGTTATCCAGTGGCTTATCCAGGCTGGGCTGGTTTGGATTCTGGCTTATCCAGGCCGGGCTGATTACTCTTAGGCCCAGCCCTCACCTCTCTCTGTCTCCACCACCAGCCCTCCACCAGGGGGTATAGCGGTCCCTGTAAGGGGTGGGGTGTACGACCAGGGGGGAATAGCGGGCACACTGACCAAAGAGCCACGGTGTAAGAAGGTGAGCCACACTCTCTCCTCTGGTGAGCTGATTTTCTCCCTCGGGAGAGCACACGCTGGTAGAAAGTTGTCAGTCAATACGCCAGTGGCGGCTGTTTGAGGATGACTGTTTGACTGTTTGACTGTTTGACGGACTCTGTCGACGATTGTCAGGGTAGTGACCATGCTAATCAACTCGTTTTCCTCACCTCATAAGTCGTATTTGTAACGGAATCAACTTAATCCCTTACAAATACAACGTATTATTATCCTTGGTGAGTCGGTAACCCACATCGGAACTTGCATATGTTTCGATGCTCTCTGGAAGCTGTAGATAATGTCATTGATCATCGGTTTTACAGCCGTTAGTTATTCCACTTCCTACAGTAAAGGAAAATTATCCATGTTAGTCCCCAAGCGACTGTCTTTAGGGCGAAGTAAGGTATTTATGATGAGGAAGACACTAAACTGGTTTGAATATATTGCACTTGGAAGGGATATATGAGGACATGGACAGGGTGAAGGGACGGTGCCCAAGCACTTGAGTTCATCGGGTATCGAACATCAAGTTTGCAAGAATTGAGTCCGTTCTCAGGGTAAAAGGATTATCACAAGATACCATAACCATTCTCACACAAAATGGATAGTTATCTAGATAGTTTTGATTATCTGAAAGTAAATAAGGTTCCAATAATATTATACTTGTAAACTGGCAGGGGGAACGTTTGTCCTAAATAGAATAATCTCGGGTTATATTTTTATTGTATTATAAATCGTTGTTTTAAGATTTAAAACGTCTTTGCTTAATGCGTACTTCTTCGTAACAGTCTGAAGAATTTAGTGTCTGTAAATAAAATTCCGGAGGATACTCAAATAGTTTTCGAATTTCATATTCCACATTTTTGAGAATAAGACCCCATATTAACGTGCCCAAATATAACATAACCTAACCTAACGTCAACCTAACCTTAACCTAACCAAACCATGGATAGGCAGTAGATAATAGCACTAATAATAGAGAGGTTTGAAGTAATTACTTCCAGGGTACTCACCTAGCTGTCCTCACCTAGTTGTTCTTGCGGGGGGTTGAGCTCTGGCTCTTTGGTCTCGCCTCTCAACTGTCAATCAATCACTCAAGGGTTCCTCCTCCTCGTCCCCTGAGGACAGATTGCAGTCGTGGCTCTATATACCGACCAGTGAAAGTGCGTGAACTGGTCGTTAGAGTAACGACCATTATCAGTACAGACGACCACAGAGGGACGTCCTAGAGAAACTTTTTCCGTACCCAGCAGCATCTATAAACTCTATACTAGCAGAGGTAATATTTCTCCCTCCATAACCTGAATATATTACAAAATCCACGGATCCCAGAATGGTAGATATTTGCCAGATCGGCGCTGATTTGGTAGACTATTTTTGGATTCAGCGCTGATTTGGTAGATTTTAATTTGGATTCGGTGCTGAATTGGAGGATTATATTTGGATTCGGCGTTGATTTGGTTGATTTAATTTTGAATTCGGAGGATTTGCTAGATTTAAATTTGGATTCAGCGCTGTTTGCTACATTTAAATTGGATGCCTTTTTTTTGAGGAATTGGGATTATCAATTCTGCCTTTTCAGTCTTTTCAGGTCTCTTAAATATCACAGTTTTGTTCATGATTATTGGCTTTAATCTGTAATATGAATATTACTTGGAATACTGATCACAATGAATACTTCTGAAACGTTTGACTGTTGTGGTTAGCCCCCGATGCCTTTCCAGCAATATAGATTTAAGATTCCATTCAAACACAATATGCTTTTATGAATGAATTCGCGTTTATGCATGTGTAAAAACATGTATTTTTATTCTCTCGTCACACATACTGCATTTAATACATGTAAGGAGTGACTGAGAAGCTATCAAGACTATCAGGACTATCAGGACTATCAGATCATAGTCCAGTGTACTATGACCGTGAACAGTCTTCACTATAGACTGGGACACTGAACAACCTCCACTATATGCATATTAAATGTATTTGTCCATCAAGTCAAATCAAATGTATTTTGATCAGGGAATCAAAATATTGCTGTTCTCACTTGTAATTAATAACAGTGATTGATTCAGCTCATCATCTCTCTCAGATATGGATTGAGAATTTTTAGTTAATCATGATCCACCGGCATTTAATAGTTAAAACAGAACACGCCACTGACACACACACATTCATCAGTCTAATGTAGATTGGGCTGAAACTTTTGCTGTAAATCGGTATAGCTGGAAATGTAATTTAACTGTACATTTGCCATTTGTGTTTGTTTAGTTTACTAAATGTTGATAAAAAAACAATGGGTCTCTACTTGTTTCTCTGTCTATTGAAAGTAAATTCTTCGTTTATTATATTCTATTTATATATTTATATATTTATATATTTATATATTTATATATTTATATATATAATTTCCATGTGTGGGGCTAAAGGCATTAAGGGAGTGTTATTCTACATATGCAGACGAGGAGCCACAATAACGTGGCTGAAATATGTTGACCAAACCATACACTAGAAAGTGAAGGGACGACGACGTTTCGGTCCGTCCTGGACCATTCTCAGTCGACTTGAGAATGGTTCAGGAAGGAGTGAAACGTCGTCGTCCCTTCACTTTCTAGAGTGTGGTTTGGTCAACTCATTCTTCATGTAATTTCAATGATAAGGTAAATTATCAGGAGAATGTACTAATCCCTTACGACCATATGACTACTTGGAAGAAATTATGATTGGAATTTAGGACCGGGCGGAGGAAGGGATCTATGAGGAGAAAGCGCCAAGTCATTATGACTATATGAGGGAAAGGGGTCAGGATAAGGATTTGGGAGGAGACGGGGGGGAGGGGGGAAGGAATGGTGCCCAACCACTTGAACGGTCGGGGATTGAACGATGACCTACATGACGCGAGACCTTCATCAACTTAACTTGACTTAAATTTTACTTGACTTAGGTTTACCTTGACTTAAATTTAACTTGACTTAGATTTAACTTGACTTAAATTCAACGTGATATAAATTTAACTTGACTTAAATTTATCTTGACTTAATCTTAGAACGAAACTTAACCTCGGTTAAGAAAAACTTTGAGAGTTAAGAACATTCAGGTAAGAACACGCATTTACACCTTGACTAACCTACTTTCCCCACATTCAAAACTGTTTACACCGGTTTACAATTTACAACACAACAGTGCACTTTTTTTTTTTACCTTAAAGCTTACTGTTCCGTAAGTTTAACAAAGACGTATTAAACTGTGGGGTGTTTTGTTGTTATAGATTCAGCTACTCGGAACAAATTCCAAGTAGCACGGGCTATGGTGAGCCCGTAGTGGACTTACCTGGCACAGGAGCGGGGCAAGTAGCACGGGCTATGGTGAGCCCGTAGTGGACTTACCTGGCACAGGAGCGGGGCAAGTAGCACGGGCTATGGTGAGCCCGTAGTGGACTTACCTGGCACAGGAGCGGGGCTGTGTGACATTGTGGGTTGTTGTTGTTTTAGATTCAGCTACTCAGAACAATAAGTTCCAGTAGCACGGACTATGGCGAGCCCGTGTTACTAGACTGTGGGGTAGACATTGTGTTATATATTCCCAGGTCACCTTGAGTCAGATGCTTAATGCATGTTGCAAGTGTACTCGTCTTGTTGAAATATTATATATTTTTTTTTCGTCACATATAAATTAAGCGAGTATTTGCATGATACAGTAAAAGTCTCCCCAGCTTAGTAATGATACTTAATCCTGAATTATGTCAGTCTTCTGTGAAAGTCTCGTTACACACAGACTTTTTATTATTCAATTATTTAGCTTCGTGAGCGCGTATTTTCGGCGTTTGAAATGGATTATAATTTGGTCCAGTAAGCTATGCAAATGAAGGGCGAGGGGGGGGGGGTATACAGGTGAGACAAAAAAAGGGGGGAATTAATTAGCATGAGGGGAAGAGGCACGAACGGTTAAGCTCCATGCTAACAATACAAAAGGCGTTTACCTTAATGTAACCATTGCATGCCCAACCGGAGTTTATCGCCTCCAAGCTGGAAATATTTCTTGGGGAAGGTGACCGCTCTCTCTCTCTCTCTCTCCCAGTAATGGAATCATGTACCCGGAGCCTTATCCACATTCGCTAGCCACTGGCACTCAAAACCCTTTGACTGCGCGTTGCCAAGACTCTGAATTAGGGATAAAAATGTCTGGGTAGATGCTCAAGAAGCCAGGCGGGAGAGGATTGTGTTGTAGCAATTAGAACAAAGGGGCGGGAATATGCAGTGTGAGGAAGTTTGTGTGCCTGGAGCGAGGTGTGTGGCAGTTTTCGTGGGGTCCAGCAAGATTTGTGAGTGCGTATCTGTGTTTTCAGTATGATATTTGAGGGCGTTCATGCGCTCGGAGCATGGAATGTGAGGGTTGAAGGGGGTTCTCTGGGGGTAAACAGGGAGTGTGAGGTGGTTTGTGTGCTCAGGGAAGCAAGTGTGAGTGTGTTCGTATACCCAGGGAAGCAAGTGTGAGTGTGTTCGTATACCCAGGGAAGCAAGTGTGAGTGTGTGAGTGTGTTCGTATACCCAGGGCAGCGAGTGTGAGTGTGTGAGTGTGTCCATATACCCAGGGCAGTATTAGCCAGACCCACAATACCTACAAACAAGACCAAACAATAACATGAAATTCGATACATTACCTATTCTCTCAATGCAACTGAAAGCAACTTGTCTATATATAAATTTCCTCAATTATTTTTAAATTAATTATCAACATTTTATGATTTTCCGTATGTTGAGGTGATGTGCTCGCAGCGTGAGGGTGTGAGTGTTCCAGGAGCTTGAAGTGTGAGGGTGATTGTGTGTTCTGGAAATAGCACATGAGGAGGGGTAGTGGGTGCATGGGCACGCCCTGTCACGTTTCGGACCTCAGGGTTGAGTCTTGGTTAAAAGCTGGCGGTTTTTTCAGGCGTGGTCGTGTGTCAGAGACCTCTCGGCCAGGGGTCAGAAACGTTAGGTTTCTGAGTGAGGTGGTTTCGCTTCACGTCTGAGAAATGAAGGAAGTGGTCTCAGGTCAGGAGAGGTAAGATGAACAAAGTCATTTCAGGCTTTGAGAAGACTGATGAGTGAGGTCACCTCACATCATGAAAGGGGGGTAATGAATGAGGTCATTTCAGGTTATGAGGTGATGAATTAGATCATCTCAAATCATGAGGGATGATGAATGACATATTCCCATAGTTGCATTATTGTGACCTATTTAATTGGTATCCACATACACATTGTTGTGCATATATTATTATTATGCATTTATTTATGCATAATTCGATGCATAATATATGTAAAACCTGCTAAATCCTTTACTTTTTTCTATATAGAACTAGTTGCATCATTCTATTTATATATAAATATCCCCCAAATATTTTTTATACATATGAATAACTATATGCATAATTAATGCTTAATTACCTGGCGAAGTGGAAGCCTGTACATGTCATGTATTTTTAAGCAAGGGTTCGAGTCCCGCATTACTCTTATGAAATGTATCACAAGCCTAATTAAAAAGAATTTATAACCCGAATTTTCTCAAATTCAAAATTTGTTGAGTATATCCTCGTAAAAAAATCATTTCACTCCATAATCCGTCATTCTTAATGGCCAAAACCATTCTAGCATGTATTGAACATTCTTACGATTTGATAAACTTATATTTTGAAAGGGCTTTCTCGGACCTAAAGCTTAGGAGCTTAGACTCACCAGAATTACCCTCTACCAATTGAAGTAAATGCTAAATAATTTTAGTAAAAGTAAACTCCTCTGGAATTGGGTGATACTTACGTTGAGGGAAAAAAATCTGGAGGTACTTACATGGAAATAAATTTACACCTCATGAAGTTTGACTCACTTGCACAGATTTAATTTAGTTCTATGGATAATATTTCACGGAGGGAAGAGCCCAGCCGACTCCAGCCGAATGAGTGTTGCATCTTTCATAGAGGTGGGCAGATTTCTAGTCAAGAGGAGGCCCTTATCAAGAGAGCGTGCAGTCAAGAGTTTTCGTAGTCAAAACAGCGTGTGGTCAAGAGAGCGTGCAGTTAAGAGAACGTGCAGTCAAGAGACCATGCCGTCAAGAGGGCATGCAATCAGGAGAATGGATGTCAATCAAGAAAGGATCACGCTGCTCACCTCTCTCAAAAGACCACTATCCTCCCCCACACCCCCAAAAAATCAATACCTAGAGTTGTAACATTAACAAAAAAAACAGAGTTTTATTAAAATTATAATAAATGTACAAACAGCTAAAGACCTCATACTCATTAATTAAAGGTAGTGTGTACAAGACATAGAAGGAAGTGCTAAGACAACTTAAAACAGCAACAAAAAAGCTAAGGCAATCCAAGTTATGTATACCACACAAACGCAAGCTACCAGGGAGCCGGCCGGCCGGCCGAGCGGACAGCACGCTGGATACGTGATCCTGTGGTTCCGGGTTCGATCCCGGGCGCCGCCGAGAAACGATGGGCAGAGTTTCTTTCACCCCATGCCCCTGTTACCTAGCAGTAAATAGGTACCTGGAAGTTAGTCAGCTGTCACGGGCTGCTTCCTGGGGGTGGAAGCCTGGTCGAGGACCGGGCCGCGGGGACACTAAAGCCCCGAAATCAACTCAAGATAACCTCAAGAAGATACCAGGGCAAACAAACACATAGAAGAGTTATAGCAAAGAAATAACAATCAAGGAACAACCGACCCAGAATCTCCGCATTCTTCAGATTATCAACATTCTCTTATCCACATTCATTCCACATTCTCAGCACACTCAGATCTTGCACTCTACATTCTCAGCACACTCAGATCTTGCACTCTACATTCTCAGCACACTCAGATCTTGCACTCTACATTCTCAGCACACTCAGATCTTGCACTCTACATTCTCAGCACACTCAGATCTTGCACTCTACATTCTCAGCACACTCAGATCTTGCACTCTACATTCTCAGCACACTCAGATCTTGCACTCTACATTCTCAGCACACTCAGATCTTGCACTCTACATTCTCAGCACACTCAGATCTTGCACTCTACATTCTCAGCACACTCAGATCTTGCACTCTACATTCTCAGCACACTCAGATCTTGCACTCTACATTCTCAGCACACTCAGATCTTGCACTCTACATTCTCAGCACACTCAGATCTTGCACTCTACATTCTCAGCACACTCAGATCTTGCACTCTACATTCTCAGCACACTCAGATCTTGCACTCTACATTCTCAGCACACTCAGATCTTGCACTCCACATTCTCAGCACACTCAGATCTTGCACTCTACATTCTCAGCACACTCAGATCTTGCACTCTACATTCTCAGCACACTCAGATCTTGCACTCTACATTCTCAGCACACTCAGATCTTGCACTCTACATTCTCAGCACACTCAGATCTTGCACTCTACATTCTCAGCACACTCAGATCTTGCACTCTACATTCTCAGCACACTCAGATCTTGCACTCCACATTCCCAGATCTTTATTCCACATTCTTAGGTTATAATATCCTCTTCATAGATTGGAGGGACCCCCTCAATATTGTGATTTTTATCTTTTATCTATAAAGTGCTGAGTGTCTTCAGCAATAAAGTTGCTGCCTGTTGAAGACAGCAACTTCAGTGTTGCTGCCTTCAACATTCAAAGGCAACAATCCAATCTTAACACACTAATACATTGCAATCTTTAATAGAATCGTTTGATGCGCTTAAAATGCACGGTATTAGCACAAATTAAAGCAACATCATGTTGACGTATGTTGACTCACTTGTTGACTCATCATGTTGACGTATGTTGACTCACTTGTTGACTCATCATGTTGACGTATGTTGACTTGTTGACTCATCATGTTGACGTATGTTGACTCGTTGACTCATCATGTTGACGTATGTTGACTCACTTGTTGACTCATCATGTTGACGTATGTTGACTCATCATGTTGACGTATGTTGACTCACTTGTTGACTCATCATGTTGACGTATGTTGACTCACTTGTTGACTCATCATGTTGACGTATGTTGACTCACTTGTTGACTCAAAATGTTGACGTATTCATGCAACGTCATTAATGTTAGGTGGGTTGCTTAGGTACGCACGTCTCTGCTTTGCAAAACAGTCTCATTTTGTACGGAGTGGCAAGCCATGAAGCTGAGCTGGTTGATGCAGAGATATCCAGAGACCAGTTCCGTAATGGCATAATAGATGTTCTGAAGAACACAATGGAGACAATTTAAATAAATTATAACAAACTCAAATAACGAAGAAAAATCTCGTTTTTTTCTGTCAGTTTTTAAAAGCTCAGACCAACTGACTTTGAAACACCCATAACAAAATTCCACTCAGAGTTGTGATATCCATTAACAGGTTTATTCCCCAGAGTAAGGCATGGATTAAGAGTTAAGAAGCATTGGGACACAAACTCTTCAATACCATTATAGTATTAGAGGCCGGTGATAACTTAATTAAGATATGGCAAATCTATCGAAAAATAACTTTCGTATTTGCTAAAGTAACCAGCATAGATAACTATCCCCAGGTGCAAGGGAATATGTAACAATATGTATAATCCAATACATATGAATAGAGATGAATGTAGCGACGTTCCCAGCCCGTTCTTATCCGGGATTCATGGAACATATACGTGTTACGAAACATATACATCTTTCCCTAATTATGGTCTGAGATTATTAAGCAGTTTACGAACTGGACAACGCAGCGAAGCCGTTCTCGACGCCAAGTTGTTATTACTATAACCTCGTAGTGCTTCGGACCTCGTAAACTGTTCAAGAAATGCAAACTAACCCGCCATGATTGAAGAAAGATGTAGTCTGCAGTATTCCTGAGGTTCCTGGTTCGATCCCCGGTGGAGGCGGAAACCAATGGGCAGAGTTTCTTTCACCCATGTGCGCCTGTTTACCTAGCAGTAAATAGGTACCTGGGAGTTAGACAGCTGCTACGGGCTGCTTCTTGGGGGTATGTAACAAAAAAGGAGTCTAGTTCGAGGACCGGGCCGCGGGGACGCTAAGTCCCGAAATCATCTCAAAATAACCTCAAGATAACCTCAAGATAACTTTGGATATTTATCGCAACTGGATATGTTGGTTGGGTTATTTATTCCCAAATATTTCAAACCTTCAGAATTCCTAAAAGCTGAACTTTTCTAAAGAAAACTTTGAAGAATTCTTAAACACTATCAATAATTCTTAAATATTAAATTGAATGTGACAACAAAATAATAAAGTAAATAACAAGACCTCGACCAGGTAGGATAAGTCACGAAATTATTGAACATCTTGATTTTAACGTAAATGTTTGAAAAGTTTAATTCCTCAAGACCTTGAAAAGTTTCCTTATCTTGTTATATCAAGGCCAGGGAAAACTCACCAGAGAGAGACCTCTGCACTTCAGCTAACACAAGATCAAACTGAGCTAAGTTGACTACGTAATAATATAAAATCTATGTAGATTAATTTAAAAAATATGAATGTAATTTTTTTTTTCAAATCACTGAAAAAATTATCACCAAATAATTGAGCATTTTTTATTTCGACATTAAAACAATCGATCCATAAATTTCTATATATAGACTGGATTAAACCATTTAAACCTGGTCTTTGCAGTGAAGTAGCAATTGATATACGGAAATAATTTATATTACTACTAATTTATACTAGTTCATATATATATTTGACAGCAAATATATATGTGAACTAGAAAATATCTAGAAACTAGATATGACTTCTTCCTATGATTCATTCAAAATATATGTGTGTGTGTACTACATATATAGAATAACATCATGAAGGAGAGTAGATTTTAACAGAAGCCGTTTCGCCTATAAATAACAATTTTGTTAACTATGTACAAGTCGTCCAACTTCAAAACGAGAGAACAAAAAGTTTCTCTAAATTGAACACTTTTGTGGTGTTTCTGTTGCAAAAAATACAGTTCGTCTTACCTCTACGTCATCTTAGAAAGACAAATAATACATAGGTCATAGCAGTTAATTAATTTACATGATTGGTTAATTAATTAAAATAAATACATTCTACGTGATCCAAAAATTGCATTTACACGTGCAAAATGTAGTTCTTATCAATGCTCTTCTTACATGTAGGATGCAAAATAATAATAGTGTCAATAAAGTGCATTTACAGTTCTCGTCTTAGGGGCCCCAGCCAGATGTAACATCGGGTCCTGTGTTACACCTGACTGGGCCCCCATATTACACCTGACTGGGCCCCCCATATTACATCTCTCTAGGCATCCATATTACACCTGCCTGGGCCTCCATGTTGTACCGGGCTAGGACTCCTTATTACACCTGGCTAGGCCCTTAATGTTTCACCTGACTAGGCCCTGTGTTACATATGACTGGACTCCATCCCCTTCATAATACACCTGGCCTGTTAAAGTGAAACAATGATCACTAGGTTCATCGAATCCTCAGAATTGATCTCCAGTTTAGGAAGTGTTAACCCAGCACACATGGAGGGTGTTCTTTGCAGAAGGGAACAGGTGTAGAGGGGGGGGGAATGGTTCATTGGCTTCTATTCCCCCTTCAGTTTCAGTTCTTCCTCCCTACCCCTCCTCCGAAAATCCAACCCCCACTCATTACCCTCTTCCCTCCCACTATAGCCCTCCTTCTAGCCTTTCCCTCCCTTCAGTCCGAAGATAGTCTTAGCAAAGCGTCTTCTGATTGATCTTATTACGAAAGAAACCTTTATAGGACCTTCATGAGATCTACTTGAGCTATGTACTTCATTTTAGGTCTTTCGGTAAGTTTAGAGGGCAAGATTATATATAATTGTAGTCGTATAAGTCTTTATCAGAAGTATATCTTGTACTGGCGATTAAGAGTGGAACGCCCTGAAAGAAGAAGAAGTCGAGAAAGCCACCTCCAGATACAGCTTCATCTACAAGTTTAAGGACAGGTTCGACAAAGAATTCGAGCGTCAGAATAGTTAAATTATAACGCAATTGGTACAACAAGCACTAGATATCACTCCCCATAGCTACCTCATCACCACCACCTCCAGTCATCAACACCACCACCACCACCAGTCATCCCCACCATCACCACCACCACCACCACCAGTCATCACCACCACCACCACCAGTCATCACCACCACCACCACCAGTCATCACCACCACCACCACCACCAGTCATCCTCACCATCACCACCACCACCACCACCACCACCACCACCACCAATCACCACCACCACCACCACCACCACCACCACCACCACCATTTTCACCCCTGTCAACACCATGCCACCTGTTACTATCACATTACTTCAGCGTCTCTATTAATCCATCACGGCCTGACGATGTCCTATTATACAGCAATTTGAATGACCAATTTTAATTGGGAGACACGCGAGTCTTGACACCATGGTCTCAATTACCGACGCCAACTCTCCCCTCCCTCTCTCTCTCCCTCTCTCCTTTACATCCTCTCCCAGGCGCCGTCTCTCTCATCTCGTCTACACAGTCTCTTTATGATTCTGAGGTTGGGATAAGAGAGTGTCTGACTTCCGTATTTTTCTTTTGTAAAAGTCCTTCCTTTAGAGACGCCACCAAAGCTGATTACCTTATCTCGAATTTCTTTGTATCGGTGAGAAGTTAGTTTATGTTTGGGCATTTATTATGCACCCGTCCTGTGAGTGGTATCGGTCTCTATGTTTAACCAGTGGGTGGTAGTGGACCTTATATTCATCCAGTGGGTGGTAGTGGATCCCATGTTCATCCAGTGGGTGGTTGTGGATCCCACGTTCATCCAGTGGGTGGTAGTGGATCCCATGTTCATCCAGTGGGTGGTAGTGGATCCCATGTTCATCCAGTGGGTGGTAGTGGATCCCATGTTCATCCAGTGGGTGGCAGTGGATCCCATGTTCATCCAGTGGGTGGTAGTGGATCCCATGTTCATCCAGTGGGTGGTAGTGGATCCCATGTTCATCCAGTGGGTGGTAGTGGATCCCATGTTCATCCAGTGGGTGGTAGTGGATCCCATGTTCATTCAGTGGGTGGTAGTGGATCCCATGTTCATCCAGTGGGTGGCAGTGGATCCCATGTTCATCCAGTGGGTGGTAGTGGATCCCATGTTCATTCAGTGGGTGGTAGTGGATCCCATGTTCAACCAGTGGGTGGTAGTGGATCCCATGTTCATTCAGAGGGTGGTAGTGGATCCCATGTTCATCCAGTGGGTGGTAGCGGATCCCATAGTCATCCCGTGATAGGTATTAATTGACCTCATGCTCATCGTGTTGTAGGACCCCGAATTCATCCAGTGGGTGGTATTGGATCCCATATCCATCCTGTGAGTGGTAGTGAACTCTCCAAAACCCTCCTCTAAAGGGTTGTGGAAAGGTTATAGAGGCACATGATGACTCAGGAACCGAATCTAATATTCCAAAGGCTGAATAATCTTCATTTGTAGTGTAGTTATTGCAGAGTTGACTGCCTCAAATTTTGTAATGAAGTTGCAAGGATGGCGATCAAATAACTTAACCGTAAGCTTGCGTTACATAGTCATGATATAAGAGAATTGCAGACAGTGCAAGCTGGCAGATGGTCTATGTATTATGTGCAATAGGCAAACTTGTGATACCTGCCTCATGATTTTGGGTAATATGTCATATCGCATAAAATACAAGGACATTTATTGGATATTTTGAGGGAGAAATGTCTCTTAACTCTTGAATTTTTAGCATTCAATTGCATAGTCACGTGAGGAATGTGAATTGATGTGCAAATTGTTGTCAGGAGGAAGAGAGGTATTGCAAGAGGAACTGGGAAGGAACCGGGGGAATTGTCGACAAGGAATTAGCTGCTCTCCATATAACCATTATACGAGGTGATATACCGCATAGCGTTACATTGAATACGCGTGACAAAATGTCTGTTTTATAACACCAATTTTCTCAGAACTGAATTTTTTTGTTTCTGTTTGGAAGATTGAATAAGTATTTTAGGAAAATTGCTTCAAATTGGGTAAACATATTCCAAGGCATTATACAGTGAGAATTATTTATATGACAGATTTAATATGGTCATTTAAGCATTACTGTAAGGAATTGACA
The DNA here is from genome assembly GCF_040958095.1 of Procambarus clarkii. NCBI lineage: Eukaryota > Metazoa > Arthropoda > Malacostraca > Decapoda > Cambaridae > Procambarus > Procambarus clarkii. Next base: position 47,353,886 of record NC_091157.1, read on the forward strand.
ATTATTTTGTTAAATAAGTTAACGTGTTTTTGAACCAGACGGCTATTGACTCGAGTTAAACTTAACGGAATGTTGAATTGTGTTGATTGGGTATTGCAAGGATTTTGTAAACCAATTGTGTGTCTCTAGTCGCAACATTGAGACGGTCGCGGTGACTGGAAATAGTCACTATAAGTACTATCGTGTCAGGAAGAAGGGTTGGGCTTTGCATCGTGACAGGAAGAAGGGTTGGGCTTTGCATCGTGACAGGAAGAAGGGTTGGGCTTTGCATCGTGACAGGAAGAAGGGTTGGGCTTTGCATCGTGTCAGGAAGAAGGGTTGGGCTTTGCATCGTGACAGGAAGAAGGGTTGGGCTTTGCATCGTGACAGGAAGAAGGGTTGGGCTTTGCATCGTGACAGGAAGAAGGGTTGGGCTTTGCATCGTGACAGGAAGAAGGGTTGGGATACGCATCGACATGAGGTTCCGGTTCACGACGCACACAATGCAACCGTTCATGCATATAGTCTGCAGTAGCTGCGTGAGTGTGGATGTTCCTGTGTATGGCCGTCACCAGCAGACAATCTGTGGCTCCCTGCCAGTCACCAGCAGACAATCTGTGGCTCCCTGCCAGTCACCAGCAGACAATCTGTGACTCCCTGGCAGTCACCAGCAGACAATCTGTGGCTCCCTGCCAGTCACCAGCAGACAATCTGTGGCTCCCTGCCAGTCACCAGCAGACAATCTGTGACTCCCTGGCAGTCACCAGCAGACAATCTGCGGCTCCCTAGCAGTCACCAGCAGACAATCTGCGGCTCCCTGCCAGTCACCAGCAGACAATCTGCGGCTTCCTGCCAGTCACCAGCAGACAATCTGTGGCTCCCTGGCAGTCACCAGCAGACAATCTGCGGCTCCCTGGCAGTCACCAGCAGACAATCTGCGGCTCCCTGGCAGTCACCAGCAGACAATCTGTGGCTCCTGGCCAGTCACCAGCAGACAATCTGTAGCTCCTTACCAGTCACCAGCAGACAATCTGTAACTCCCTGCCAGTCACCAGCAGACAGTCTGTGCCACTAAGCTCTGCTCTAGTCGGTCCTTGATCTATTCTAAGAGGGGCCTGGAGAGCCAGCTCCACCCCTTTCCACTAGCTGAAAGAAGAAAAGGAGAAACCTGTTGACGGAATAAAGGATGAGAGTAGAGAGAAAGGATGATACAAAGTGGAATAAAACGGCAATGACTGACGAGTAGGAGAATGTAGTTAAGAAATGGGGAGAACAAAGAGAAACGCACTGAAGAGATAGAAGAAAGAGATAATGTGCAAATTGCAAATAAGAGAAGAAAGTAGCAGGGGGACAGTAATGAAGGGAATCGAGGTGATAGAACTGAGTAAAGAGAAGGACAGTAGGAGAGGAGATATAGGGGGGTTGAGAAGACGGAGGGAAAGGAGGTGGGGGAGATGTGGGAGGGAAGAAGAGAAGGAATAGGGAGGGAGAGATGGCTCTGAGCCGAGTTCCATTTCCTGGGTTGAGCGGCTTGTTTACTCCTCAATTATCCCGGGTGGACATAGCCAACAGGGATGCCGGCTAGATTTTCTACCCGCCGGCCTGGATGGTGAAATTCGCGTAGAGTGTGAAATGGAATGGCTGGACTAGCAGTCGGGAGATGAAGAGAGAGAGGGTGGAGGGTTGAGATAGAGAGGTGGTCTCATCTTGTTGTATTCATCTAGTTGTGCTTGTGGGGGGTAGGGTGGGGCTTAGGTCCTGCCTCTCAACCGTCAATCTACGGGTGTACGGATTCCTGAGCTTCTGTACATCAGTAGATTGACCGTTGAGAGGCGGGACCAAAGAGCCAAACCTTAACTGGTTGTGTGTGTGTGTGTGTGTGTGTGTGTGTGTGTGTGTGTGTGTGTGTGTGTGTGTGTGTGTGTGTATGTGTGTGTGTGTGTGTGTGTGTACATCTAATGTGTCAGTGTTGATTATAAAATTCATAAACGAAGATGCAAGTTAATTTCAAGGTTTCCAAATACTGTCCACATAAGAAGCGTTTTGGATCACTATATAAAAACTCTGAAATGTTTCCATATATGATCATTGCTGTCAGTTTCTGAATGATACTTAAAGTATCAAAAATGGCTATTATTCCTCGCGAAATTTTCTTAATGACCAGGACAGTGATATTTGAAAAATAACATGTTTTTTAATAGGTTGATAATGCTTCATTCCCGGTAGACATAGTACTGAGTTAACGTGGAGTAACTTCAATAACTTTAAAGTAATATATAATAGTATAAAGAGGTTCTTAGGCCCACCACCTTAGTATAAAAAAAAATCAGGATTTTGGTGGACGCCTTGAATTATGACGAGTAGGGCTGATAGGTCATCGGAGACGTCAAAATGATAAAATTAATGATGGGTCAATCAATGCAGCTTCACCCATTTTCCTTGCTCTATTTGTCCCTGTGACGGCATGGACACTATAACTACTGTGGCCACAAGAGTGGCCACAGCAGAATGAGTTCTCTGTGGTGAAGGACAGTCTCAGGTGGGAGCCACTGGTGTAGCACGGGCTATGGTGAGCCCGTAGTGGACTTACCTGGCACAGAAGCGGTGCGTCATCTTGATATATTTAAGGGGAGGATGGGAGCGCACTCCGCGAAGCAAGGCGAGTGATTCCACGAGGATTTAGTGGATTCTGAACGCCGCTGCGAGAAGCTCTATAATGTAAACATGACGGAAGACTCTATTTGTGGGTTGATTTGTTAGCGAGTTACAGTGTAATCGTCAATATTAAAGAAATACATACTTCTAAATCTTTTGTAGTAATTTTTGTATTATTTATGTATAACTTTTGTATATCAAAAAAACTTGTTCATTTTCATTCACGTCATGTTTTTATTCTGACTTTGTGTCGCATTTTTTCCTTAGAAGCAGATAAATGACAAAATATCACTTTCAGGGTGACAAAAAGCAAATTATGATTGAAATAATAATAACTATTTTCAATAATTTGTAGACATACACAATTAGTTAATAACACATACTACCCACGACCAACAAATTGTTACAATATGTAATTAAATGCATTGTACTATAGCCAATAATGCATAATAAAAACTAGTGGTAGAAACTTTTTTTTTAGAAGTTCTAGAGGCCTAGGAGGGTTTACTGGGCGTCAATCCTTAACTGTAGCCTCTGTTTACCCAACAGTAAAATGGGTACCTGGTTGTTAAACGATTTGGCGGGTCGTATTCCGGGGAATATTTTGATTAAGGACCTGCCCGAAACGCTACGCGTACTAGTGGCTGTACAACAATGTAAGAACTCTTGTATATAATATAAATACAAAAAATATATGCCACTGACTGCATATATTATTTTTTTTAATCTCAATAGTGTTTTTGGGATGTATTAAAAACGTGGTTTTTATTAATTTGTCGCGATCGAATAATTTTCGCAAGTGCATTTCAATTTAATAATTCAAATCTGCCTTATTTTTCCTTCATATAAGTATATTCAGCCTGCAGTTTAGACCTATTGTCCTATTGTCTTGTGTATGACCCTCTGTCCTGTGTGACAGTGAATACCAGCATTATCCTCACTCTAATATGACCTTATTGAATTCCTCAGATTAGGCAAAATTGTAATTAAATTTTGTCAATAAGGATGTTAATAATAATTAATCATATCTGTATGCAGATGTAATGGCAATAATATATACCCTGTGACTTATGATGTGGATGTGTTAAAAGTTAAAAGCTAAGTTAAAGTTAAGTTAGTTAAAAGCTGTTTCAGCAGCCCATCCTCCTAAGGTTCCCCAACGTCAAGAAATTGTTGTACTAAAAAGCCCTTAACCTACCAGAGGACCCAAAACAGAAAACGGGACAGTGTGTCAATTTCGCCAGCCGCTGCCATTTTCTAGAACGACAATTTTTGCCCTTAGGTAGATTATACGGCAAAATGCGACGCTCTATTAGGAGGACAGATTGGTTTCTGATGCACTGTGAGGCGCCCTGCTCTTGGCACTCGGGAGATGAGCCAGCATCACACACACACGCTGCAGCTTCCCGACACTCACAGTTCGTGAGATCAACCAACATAATAAACTATTTCATTGTAAACCTCAATGACTTGACACGATATTTTTCTCCGGATGTCTGCCTCAAGCGACCGTCTTCAAAACGATCTTTAATATTTTATTTTGCCAGAGGCTAAGGACCAGATTTACGAAGCACTTACGCACGCACTTACGAATGTGTACATCTTTCCTCAATCTTTAACGGCTTTGGTTACATTTAATAAACAGTTTACAAGCATGAAAACTTCCCAATCAACTGTTGTTATTGTTATAAACAGCCTCCTGGTGCTTCGGAGCTCATTAACTGTTTAATAATTGTAAACAAAGTCGCCAAAGATTGAGAAAAGATGTACAGGTTCGTATTTGCTTTCGTGTTTCGTGAATCTGGCTCCAGATGACTGCGCGTCAGACCCTGCGTCGTCGTCGTGGAGTGTGTCGTCTTAAGGCAAGTTTGTAAACACACGAACCTTTGGTGGCTGTGATACAAAAGAATTCATGAAAGAAATGTTTGGTATTTTGGTCCAAGCAGCGCGGTCCTGAGCCAGAGGTTAACAACATGTGATCAGCAGTCAGCACTGGCAAGCTGTGAGTGCATTATGAGGTTGCCCTCATGAACACAGGAGTGAGAAAGTAATTACAAAATTTCAAGTCCCTCATATCGGCAGGTCTAGGGAGTCTAATTACTATAGGACATTTAAAACAAAATCGTCACCTGGAGCTCTTTCCACACCACAGATAACGGTAACCTAATCTGATCTTGTCAATTAGTGTGTCGTATTGTCTAGTGGACGTTGTGTGCTGCCCATATATATATATATATATATATATATATATATATATATATATATATATATATATATATATATATATATATATATATATATATTGTGTGTGTGTGTGTAAATCACGAAAAATAAACAAGTGATTAAAAATGTGACAGTGTCAGCCCACGGAGGAAAATTGAAACAGGAATTTCCTTAAGTACTTTCGTATTTACGAAGTACTTAGTATCCTTCACTCAGAAGGAGTGATATACATCATTGACTCCTTCTGAAGATGTATTAATATACGAAAGTACTTAAGGAAATTCCTGTTTCAATTTTCCTCCGTGGGCTGACACTGTCATATATATATATATATATATATATATATATATATATATATATATATATATATATATATATATATATATATATATATATATATATATATAAACCATTGCTAGGACTGTAGGGGGAGAGAGGATATAACCATCCCTCTGGCAATTTTTTCTTGAAAATTGGAAAAAAATTCCCCTCTTGGAAATTCGTGAAATTCCCTCTGGCCGCTCATGTGCGACGCTCCACGGCGTCATCCACACTTTCAGCCACTGCGCTGTGAAATATTTCTAATTTACCCAATTGAACCGGGGACTAATTGTCTCCTCTGCCTCTGACGAGTTCAGTTTGTAACCCTCGTTACATCTGGTTGAATTAACATGATGAGATATTAATGATTTATATATATATATATATATATATATATATATATATATATATATATATATATATATATATATATATATATATATATATATATGTAAAATATAGTTATATAACATATGCTTGGGGACCATTCAAGCTTGTTCACATTATATAGCATTTAACATAATTATATATAATTTTATATGCAACAATGATCACAAAAACACTGATCCAAGTATGCAGAATAACCACATGTGAAAAATAGAAAATGCTTAACGCGTTTTCGGCTAATTCACCTTCATCAGAGCAAAGTAGAATCATTCTACTTTGCTCTGATGAAGGCGAATTAGCCGAAAACGCGTTAAGCATTTTCTATTTTTCACATGTGGTTATTCTGCATAATTTTATATATCTTGAAAGTCGATTAATTTTCAAACTAATGTGTTAATTTGCACAAATAAGGCGTTATGAAGTAGCGCAATTTTTTTATTTTTTTTTTTATTCATTGTTTTGACTTTATTCAAGCGTATTTCTATTCATCTGGTTTGCGTATTCTTGAGTGTGTTTGTGTACTAATGTTCTTAAGAATTTTATGGTATGGTAGAGTGCTTGTTCCTAAGCCCTTCCTCATCAGCTATCATCTGGTATGATGATTTCCGAAGTTTTATTTTTATTTTCCGTATCTGCATTTTTAAAATTTTCCGTTTAATTAGCTCCTTATAGAATTTTTCCCTCTAGCCTGTTCTGATTAATCACTATCCCTTTCACTTAAAAAAATTCTGCTGTATTTTGTTATTCAACTCTTCCTGTTTTCGTGTCCACTCACTCTATTATTCCTCGTGTTGAACATTCTATCTGTGGTCAACTTGGCTATTCTCGTCAAGGGGATTATATTCTATTTTATTCCATTCTCTGAACCCTCTCTCTCCTCAGTTGTGGTATAATACTGCTCCCTCTGAACAAAAGAACAAATCCACAAGGGCCGTGACGAGGATTCGAACCTGCGTCCGAGAGGTACTGGTACTAGAGAGGTACAGAGGTACAGAGGTACTCCCTCTTGTTTTATTCGTTCGTTAGTTTTCTAAACACGTCGTTACTTGCTTCTGGGAGACTGCTAATTGGGTTTTGTTTCGATTTGGTGTTGAGCTTAAGGCCTATATCAACCTCTTGAGGGTTATTAAGGCCACCACAATAGCTTTCTTGACCAACCAGTACGTAAAGTTTAGTTCTGGACTTAATCCATCTGGACATAATCTATATTACAAAAAGCTGGTACAAAAATAAAGACGCAAGGTTCAAGAGATTAATTCCGGCGATCAGTTATGTCAGAGGAAAGTAATGGTTGGGGCTGGGGTTCGACACCATGTACACGAGAAGGTTGGCTTAAGGATGTACTTGACACGAGTCCCCTGACGTGGTATAGAGATTGTCGTGGATCTTGCGAACGACTTCGCTGTCTCTTGTATATACCTGGTTCTCGTTGAAGCTTTAGGTGCAGATGATAATACTATGTGGGTTATCAGTGATTTTCTCTCTCTCTCTTCTCTCTCTCTCTCTCTCTCTCTCTCTCTCTCTCTCTCTCTCTCTCTCTCTCTCTCTCTCTCTCTCTCTCTCTCTCTCTCTCTCTCTCTCTTCTCTCTCTCTCTCTCTCTCTCTCTCTCTCTCTCTCTGTCTCTCTCTCTCTCTCTCTCACTTCTATCTCTCTCTCTCTCTCTCACTCTCTCTCTCTCTCGCTCTCTCTCTCTCTCTCGCTCTCTCTCTCTCTCTCTCTCTCTCTCTCTCTCTCTCTCTCTCTCTCTCTCTCTCTCTCTCTCTCTCTCTCTCTCTCTCTTCTTCTCTCTCTCTCTCTCTCACTCTCTCTCTCTCTCTCTCATAACTCTCTCACTCTCTCTCTCTCTCTCTCTCTCTCTCTCTCTCTCTCTCTCTCTCTCTCTCTCTCTCTCTCTCTCTCTCTCTCTCTCTCTCTCTTCAGGTAAATACTATCTTGAGTAGACATAGCTAACCACAACTAAACGTCTTTTTAGCTATAAACAACGCTCTTTTAGGGATCACCCATCCACTTACTAGCCAAACCCAAGAGTCCTTAACCTGACTGATCTCCTGACCCCTCTCTCCTCATCTACTGTGTCACGTCACTGTCCGTACGGGACTTTCATGATCCGAAATAAACAAATTTATTCAAGCCTTTTCATCATCACTTCTTAAGTGGATAGTGTAAGAATATTTTGTCCAATTTCCCCATTCCCTGGCCCCATTTCCCCCTCCCCGGGGGTTCGAGAAACAATGAGGAAGGGGGGGGGGGCGGGAAGTTGGGATTTATTCCGCCTCTCATTGCCAAACTTGGGTCATAAGGTGAAAAAAAATGGCCGATAAGAAAATTTGAAGATATTGTAATGTTTAGTCATTACCATCACAAAAGTGATTTGTATTTCTTGATTTCGGTGCGAATTATTCACTCTTCTTCTTCTTCTGCTTCTTCTACTTCTCTTTCCTTCTTCCTCATTATTATTTTATTTACGATCTCTTATTTCTCGTGTTTTGAGTGTGATATAGAGACTCATGCGGGTGCTGGGAGCAAATTCTCACAAGTCAAGCCTGGCCGCGGGCCGGCCTTGGGGAGTAGAAGGACTCCCAGAACCCCATCAATCAGGTATCAACCACGTATCAACCAGGCTGGGAGGTAAATACTGAGAGAGTCAGTTGATTAAGGCAGCGTCTGGGAAGCTCCCGGACGCAGGTTCGAATCCTCGTCACGGCCCTTGTGGATTGGTTCCTGAGAGAACAGGTTGATAGGTTTGAGAAGTTTAGTGCTTGTGGTCTAAGATTCGTCGGTGAACGCTGAGAGGTTATACTTGGTTCACTCTCTGAATGTTCTCCATGTTTTGTTCTTAATCGTGAACTGTGTGGTAATGGGGTTGTTTTTAGTAACTTACATTGTATTTGTGTTGTAAAATATTTATTTTGTAACTGTTATCGTGTACATAATTTGTCTATCTCCTGTAGTCAATATTCTTTATCATTTCTATGATATATGTTTTATTTTGTAGTACATACTTCTTCATGTTGTAGTATGCAAATACAATTAATTGCCAACAGATCCTAAACAGCTAACCTAACATACGTCAAAATATGCATAATATGCTAATATATATTATTCATTTATATAAGAGAAAATTCCTTTTTTGAATGAACATGTTGAAATTAATGAATGATCTTTGGGGTTGGCCGCTGGATGGAATGAACATGGGTCAGAATCGGGGGAAGCTAATTAGTCGGCCGCGCGCGTGAGCTTGGCTGCGCGCGTGTGTGTGTGCGTTCGTTAATTGCCGTATTTTCAAATCCAAGTCAACCGATAAACGGAATTAACGCGAATAATTTTATATATGAACAATGTGTTAATATGTCATAATCTCCGATCATCTGCTTGGCGAATCTATTGGGCATTTGACCTTGAGCCTGAACTCCGTATCTGCGTGCTTAACATAGTCACTAAAATGGAGTTGGAATTATGGGGCAGAACTTTCATATGCCAGTCTGAATTTCCCTCGAAATGATCTACCAGATGGAACCACGAACCGGAATCCTCTTCTAGAAGCAAGAGGCCAGACACTGACTGTTTGAAAGGATAAAACTTTCTTACCATTCTTTTTCAGTCTTTTTCTGACTTGCTAAAATTGTTATTTTCAGATCAGAAGTGTAGGGTGTTGTGTGTCTTGTGCTGTTGTTGTTGTTATAGATTCAGCTACACGGAACAAGTTCCAAGTAGCACGGACTATGGTGAGCCCGTAGCTTACTTGGCACAGGAGTGGGGCAAGTAGCACGGGCTATGGTGAGCCCATAGTGGACTTACCTGGCACAGGGGAGGTGCTGTGTGGCTCCGTGTCCTGTGCGCTAGTCTTAATTGATATATTTACTGTTTATGGATACTGGTAATGTGCATATTGCTCAATAAGGCGTTGGAATACTGTATATATATATTAATCACACATTGGGAGAATTGTGTATGATATTCTCTCAACATTAAGAAAGACAAATAAAAACTGCCCAATCAATATTGTAAAGGATTCGAACCTGCTCACTTGGTACTCCCAAGCTAGCGCCCTAGACCACTAAGACATTATAAAAAGCAAAGCAGCCTGGGATTCCCGGGTTTGTGCACCGGCCGGGAGCCTGAGCTTTAGCTCTTTGGTCCCGCCTCTCTACTGTCAATCAACTGGTGTACAGATTCCTGAGACTACTGGGCTCTATCATATCTACACTTGAAACTGTGTATGGAGTCAGCCTCCATCACATTACATTGCCTAATGCATTCATTTATTAACTACTCTGACACTGACAAAAATTCTTTCTAACGTCTCTGTGGCTCATCTGGGTACTAAGTTTCCACCTGTGTCCCCTTGTTCGAGTCCCACCCGTGCTGAAGAGACACACACACACGGAAGAATCCGCGTGTGTGTGTGTGTGTGTGTGTGTGTGTGTGTGTGTGTGTGTGTGTGTGTGTGTGTGTGTGTGTGTGTGTGTGTGTGTGTGTGTGTGTGTGTGTGTGTGTGAGTCTGGTGGGTTTTCAAGACGGAAGATTGTAGCGGAACGTTTTGGTCTCGAGAGACGGGTATTGTCATCGCGTCTAGCTTGAAACCAACGATTAGTTTAGAGAACATTAATCAGCCTTGTAAGATTAGCGAGTCCAGATACACCACAGGTCGCCGTGAACCCATCCTCCCCTCGCTAAACCAAAGACACACACATATGGCGGCCAACAAAGAGGTAATTTATATAACTGTGGAAGGCATACATTATGGTCTGCTCACTCTGGTGTGTATAATCTCTTGTGTATTTGAACGAGGAAGCAAATCCACGCTCAAACTATTTTATAAAAATTGCTTAGCCAGTAATCCTGACCACAGGAAGCGTTCGTATACGTGGGGAAAACGGAAAAGAATAAATCAGGTTTAGATATTTTTTACAGAATTTGGATTAGGAGTATTGAGAATAAATGCAAAACTCACATGCTTGACAGGGAGGAAATTTAACAATAAAATAATATAATGAAATATATGAAAATAATATTAATAATGCTATCGTGAAAATTTGTCGCAATAACGTGACTGAAATCACCAAGCAAATGCAAATGACGATTTTGTGTACTGTAGTTCGATGCTGCGATGGTCCAAGTGAATGACGGTCCGAAACATTAATCACTTCATATATGTCTTCATATATGGGTATTTATATATTAATAATAATATTAGTACACTATAAAATCACAGTACTGTGACACACAAGTGAGAAAATCAACAAATCAATTAGGAGCAATGCTGGGATTCGAACCCTCGATATTTATACAGCCAAGCCGCGCTACCTTCCCTCTGGACCATGACATGATATAGCCTATAGGATCCAGGATTCTACAGGACGTCTGTAAACTTCTATTGAAGTTTATATATCTTTTATACATATATATCTTTCATGCATTCTGATGCATTGTATAATCTAGTGAATGGAGTGATTTGGACTGGTTTCAATAGGGGCTTCCACACGTCCTGTGGAATCCCGGGTGTTATAGCTTATATCATGTCATGGTCCAGTGCCAAAGTACCCAGCTTGGGAGTACTCAGGGTGAGGGTTCGAATCCCTGCATTGCTACGATCGATTTTCTCAATAATACTAGTTTTAAAATTTTTGTTTTAATTTTATGTTAACAAAATAGATTTTTTTTTGTATGAAATTATTAGATGATTATAATTTATTTATTCATGACAATTTATACATTTTGTACAGCACTGAAGAAGTATTCTTGCGAAAACAGTGCTCACTTATGAAGTGCTGTCATACACACTTATGGAATGCTATCATACACACTTATGAAGTGCTGTCATACACACTTATGGACTGCTGTCATACACACTTATGGAATGCTGTCATATACACTTATGGAGTGCAGTCATAAACACTTATGAAGTGCTGTCATACACACTTATGGAGTGCAGTCATACACACTTATGAAGTGCTGTCATACACACTTATGGACTGCTGTCATACACACTTATGGAATGCTGTCATATACACTTATGGAGTGCAGTCATAAACACTTATGAAGTGCTGTAACATACACACTTATGGAGTGCAATCATACGGAGCTGTCATACTGAGGGGTGTATTGTGGTTGATAATCTCAGGGAACTTTCAAAGTCTTTGAAAGTCAGATCTTAGTATTTCAGTCTCTCATACTTAGTTAATGCTTGAGTGCCTCTCACACTAAGGGAGTAGACACTCGGAGATCATGACAGCCAGTGTGAAGGATAATGACGGAAGAACACAATATCAAGACGATGGAAATAACTAACGGAAATGAACAGGATTTTACAACAGGTGGCGTTGTTTTCAGTAACGTCTGTACGTTGTTGAGATTAATTCACCGATAAACGGGAAATAGAGAGACTGAAATATACATTTAATAGGCTTTGTAAGCCTATTAAAGGTTTACTTGACCCCAGGTCAAGTCTAGCCTCGGGCCTTGCTTGGGGAGTAGAAGAACTCCCACAACCCCATCAACCAGGTATCAACCAACCAGGTATAAGCAGATGTACGATTAGCGTCGTAGGCCTATCTAAACGTTTCGCCGTTAACCATTACTTTGCGGCATCAATAACGAGGCTGCTGGCAGGTAATTAAGCCTCAATAACGGAGGGAAATAAAATGAAGATTAAAGTATTAAGCACAATTTTCTGATTAGGAAATAATTATCACATGAGATTATTCTCTCTTCAAGCTTAACAATCACGAAAAAATCAGTTATCTTGAGGTTATCTTGAGATGATTTCGGGGCTTAGTGTCCCCACGGCCCGGTCCTCGACCAGGCCTGCACCCCCTGGAAGCAGCCCGTGACACCTGACTTACTCCCAGGTACCTATTTTCTGCTAGGTAACAGGGGCATCAGGGTGAAAGAAACTCTGCCCATTGTTTCTCGCCGGCGTCCGGGATCGAACCCGGGACCACAGGATCACGAGTCCAGTGTTCTGTCCGCTCAGCCACCGGCTCCCCCAAAGAGTGCCAAATGCCTTAAGTATCGGAAGCAGCCAGTAACACAATCCTTAACAATCTGAAAATGCGATGTAGATGTCAGATTAAGAGAAGTTTTGAATCTACAGTGCCACTTGGCACTGTAGATTCACAACTTTCCTAACTTCTGGCACTCGGGTACTGCTGCCTCTATATTGTTCTCTATCACTCAGCTGTGAAACTTGTTCACAGTAATATAAAATTAACTCAACTGACCTCGTAGTGGGTACGTAGTGGGTACTCGGTGGGTACCTCGTAAGCCTGGTGGATAGCGCGCAGGACTCGTAATTCTGTGGCGCGGGTTCGATTCCCGCACGAGGCAGAAACAAATGGGCAAAGTTTCTTTCATCCCTGAATGCCCCTGTTACCTAGCAGTAAATAGGTACCTGGGTGTTAGTCAGCTGGGGGTGGAGGCCTGGTCGAGGACCGGGCCGCGGGGACACTAAAGCCCCGAAATCATCTCAAGATAGGATATAACCTCTGACCATATCGTGGAACAGTTGACTAGAACGCATCTGGGAACACCCAACGCATAGGTTCGAACCCTTATCAAGGATTCGAACCCCTTGTGGATTTGTTCATGAAATTAAGAATTGAAAATACAGCGTAATTCCTAAAAATCTCTCTCTGAAAACCTGATCAATTTTCACTCATCGAGCATATTTTTTTTTCACAATAAAAGAGCTGGTTCGCTCACAGACAAACACAGAGAAACACACACGTGTAAAAAGCCACAAACAAATGAAAAGCAATAACCCTCTGTACCCTTCAGGCGAGGATTAAAAATACAGCTTGTAACTTGTATACAATACAACAGGGAGAGTGAAAGTATATGCAACAGTGACTGATATGCAGTTTTGCATTTCAACAAGTTTCCACAGCAACAGGTAGGATACAGCACTGAACAGCTGGACAGATCTGAAAAGTAGCAGCTGTGATCCAATGGTAAACAGCAGAAGAATATCAATAACATCCGGAGGAGTTCACGAAGAACAGCTGAACAGGTGTTGCCCAACAATAGTTAACTTGGTCACAAGAGTAATAGATAAAGCAGGCCTCATATAGCTAGCCAATTAAAGTGTAAATTATAGTCGTTATTCCAGCAATCAAACCCCCCTTGGACCCCCTTAGTACATACAAACAAAATAATATCCGAAGAATGCGTCTACAGCCCCGCTCATGTGCCAGGTAAGTCCACTACGGGGCTCACCATAGCCCGTGCTACTTTGGAACTTTTGTTCTAAGTAGCTGAATCTAAAACAACAACAACTGAAGAAGTCCTATTGAGCTACACACGAGGCAGCTCCTATTTATATCCTCTTAACCTCATTTATATATATATATATATATATATATATATATATATATATATATATATATATATATATATATATATATATATATATATATATATATATGTCTGACCTGCGCTTAAAACAATCCAGCGATCCCAACGCTAACGTGTAATTTGTTCCATAAAACTATACGCTTATTTCTAGTCTTGCCCGTTCGTCCCACTCCGTAAGAAATACGACTGTTTTGCCTCGCCAGAGACGTACGAATCCACTCAATCCACTTATCCTATTAAGGCCGATGCGCCGAAAGCGTCAATATTACGCTCCTTTAATTAAAACCAATACGTCGCATTTTTAACGGATTGGGCGACTACTACGAAAATAAATTGTCCAGACTGAACACCAGCTAGCTGACCAGCCAATCAACTGTCCAGTTAATTAAATATACAACTATCTCGCCAACCAGTCAGTAAATTAGTCCGGCAGCCAATCACCTTGCTGGCCAGACCAGTGACTAACTGCAAGCAAGGCAAGATTCCGGTCAATGAGTTAGACAGGCACTCTGTGAGTTAGGAAGACAGTGAGTGAGACAGACAGACAAGCAGACGGGCAATATGAGGTATAGCAGACAGTGGAGCCGACAGACCTCCAGTCAAGAAGACAGGCAGCCAGCGAGGTAGACAGGCGGTGGATATTCAGGTAAACAGAACTAGACAGGCACCCAATGAGAGAAATAGTTTGTCAATAAGGAGTAGAGGCATAAACACTGAGGTTGGCAGGTATTAAGCTGGGCACATAAGCAGGTGATGAGGTAGACAGACAGCCAGTGAGGTAGACAGACAGCCAGTGAGGTAGACAGACAGCCAGTGAGGTACACAGACAGCCAGTGAGGTAGACAGACAGCCAGTGAGGTAGACAGACAGCCAGTGAGGTAGACAGACAGCCAGTGAGGTACACAGACAGCCAGTGAGGTAGACAGACAGCCAGTGAGGTAGACAGACAGCCAGTGAGGTAGACAGACAGCCAGTGAGGTAGACAGACAGCCAGTGAGGTAGACAGACAGCCAGTGAGGTAGACAGACAGCCAGTGAGGTAGACAGACAGCCAGTGAGGTAGACAGACAGCCAGTGAGGTACACAGACAGCCAGTGAGGTAGACAGACAGCCAGTGAGGTAGACAGACAGCCAGTGAGGTAGACAGACAGCCAGTGAGGTAGACAGACAGCCAGTGAGGTAGACAGACAGCCAGTGAGGTAGACAGACAGCCAGTGAGGTAGACAGACAGCCAGTGAGGTAGACAGACAGCCAGTGAGGTAGACAGGCTGCAAATACGACCGAGGGAACGTAAGCTGTAATATTTGCCGTGTTTGGAGTAATTACTGCACATGTTTACACCAAGGTTGATTACCAGACCAACCTCGCTTGTGCCGTTGTATCCGGGTGCCCTAAAGGTCCGCTCCTACTCCTACTCCCTCACACATACGTTGTATCCGGGTGCCCTAAAGGTCCGCTCCTACTCCTACTCCCTCACACATACGTTGTATCCGGGTGCCCTAAAGGTCCGCTCCTACTCCTACTCCCTCACACATACGTTGTATCCGGGTGCCCTAAAGGTCCGCTCCTACTCCTACTCCCTCACACATACGTTGTATCCGGGTGCCCTAAAGGTCCGCTCCTACTCCTACTCCCTCACACATACGTTGTATCCGGGTGCCCTAAAGGTCCGCTCCTACTCCTACTCCCTCACACATACGTTGTATCCGGGTGCCCTAAAGGTCCGCTCCTACTCCTACTCCCTCACACATACGTTGTATCCGGGTGCCCTAAAGGTCCGCTCCTACTCCTACTCCCTCACACATACGTTGTATCCGGGTGCCCTAAAGGTCCGCTCCTACTCCTACTCCCTCACACATACGTTGTATCCGGGTGCCCTAAAGGTCCGCTCCTACTCCTACTCCCTCACACATACGTTGTATCCGGGTGCCCTAAAGGTCCGCTCCTACTCCTACTCCCTCACACATACGTTGTATCCGGGTGCCCTAAAGGTCCGCTCCTACTCCTACTCCCTCACACATACGTTGTATCCGGGTGCCCTAAAGGTCCGCTCCTACTCCTACTCCCTCACACATACGTTGTATCCGGGTGCCCTAAAGGTCCGCTCCTACTCCTACTCCCTCACACATACGTTGTATCCGGGTGCCCTAAAGGTCCGCTCCTACTCCTACTCCCTCACACATACGTTGTATCCGGGTGCCCTAAAGGTCCGCTCCTACTCCTACTCCCTCACACATACGTTGTATCCGGGCCCCGTCGGGGTCCTCTCCTACTCCCTCACACATACGTTGCATCCGGGCCCCCTCGGGGTCCTCGCCTACTCCCTCACACATACGTTGTATCCGGGCCCCGTCGGGGTCCTCGCCTACTCCCTAACACATACGTTGTATCCGGCCCCCGTCGGGGTCCTCTCCTACTCCCTCACACATACGTTGTATCCGGCCGCCCGTCGGGGTCCTCTCCTACTCCCTCACACATACGTTGTATCCGGGCCCCCGTCGGGGTCCTCTCCTACTCCCTCACACATACGTTGTATCCGGGCCCCGTCGGGGTCCTCTCCTACTCCCTCATACATACGTTGTATCCGGCCCCCGTCGGGGTCCTCTCCTACTCCCTCATACATACGTTGTATCCGGCCCCCGTCGGGGTCCTCTCCTACTCCCTCATACATACGTTGTATCTGGGCCCCCTCGGGGTCCTCTCCTACTCCCTCATACATACGTTGTATCCGGGTCCCCTCAGGGTCCTCACCTGCTGCTACTCCCTCACACAAGCCGCTATCTATAGCACTCGTAGCAATCCTGAAAGTGACCATTGGAAACCCAATAGTGACTCAAGGACCTCTACCAATCACTTTTAGGATTCCTAAAGTCACTTTGAATCGTTAAAGTGAATTTTTGGAATCCCAAAAAGTGATTAGAAGACTTCTTCAAATGACTAAGATTCTTGAAAGTGACTATAGGAATCCTGTAAGATACTGTAGGAATTCTGTAAGATATTGTAGGAATCCTGAAAGATTTTGTAGGAATCCTGTAAGGTATTGTAGGAATCCTGTAAGGTATTGTAGGAATCCTGTAAGGTATTGTAGGAATCCTGTAAGGTATTTTAGGAATCCTGTAAGGTATTGTAGGAATCCTGTAAGGTATTGTAGGAATCCTGTAAGGTATTTTAGGAATCCTGTAAGGTATTGTAGGAATCCTGTAAGGTATTGTAGGAATCCTGTAAGGTATTGTAGGAATCCTGTAAGGTATTGTAGGAATCCTGTAAGGCATTGTAGGAATCCTGTAAGGTATTGTAGGAATCCTGTAAGGCATTGTAGGAATCCTGTAAGGTATTGTAGGAATCCTGTAAGGTATTGTAGGAATCCTGTAAGGTATTGTAGGAATCCTGTAAGGTATTGTAGGAATCCTGTAAGATACTGCAGGAATCCTGAAAAATATCTTGGAAATCCGAGTATTTGGAAATATATTGGAAATATTACGAGTTCTTTATTACGAGATCTATATAATGAGCCCCATATTAAGAGCCACATGTTTAGAGCCCCATGTTAAGAGCTCCATTAAGAGCTCCATATTACGAGCTCCATATTAAAGCCCCATATTATGAGCCCAATATTACATACTCTCCAATACGTGACCAATATTATAAGGCCAGTATTAAAAGCCGTTGTCGGCAAGGCTCGAAGAACCAAGCCCGTGGCGGTGGACAGACAGACAGACAGACAGACAGACAGACAGACAGACAGGACAGACACCACCGGGTTGTAAACAGTGTTTTGGTGTTGTAAAGCTTATTGTAGTCCTTAACATTGTTGTATTGTGGGGGTCGTTATGGGTGGTAGACGGGAGAATGCAGTGTGTGACGGTCCAGTTGGTAGCTGAGCATTTACGTGTTTTCCTACGAAACCTCTACATCTTCCTTTAATCAGGGCTTAGGCGGTATTTACTAAAACGTTTACGACCTCCGAAGCGCTCCGGAAAGGTAGTCTATGACAATACTATTCTTGAGTTGCAAAAACTTTCCAAACTCGTATAAACTTTTTTGATAAAGTTTACCATGATCGAGGCCAGATCTTCACTATAATGTAGATGGAGTTCAGCATGTTTATAGATGCATAGATATATTTGATCTGTTGATAGATGAATTTGATCTGTTGATAGATGAATTTGATCTGTTGCTAGAAAGATTTGATGCTTTGATAATGGATTTGATTTGTTGATATATGTGTTTGATGTGTTGATTGATTTATTGTATATGTTGATAGATGTATTGTATATATTGATAGATGTATTGTATATGTTGATAGATGTATTGTATATGTTGATAGATGTATTGTATATGTTGATAGATGTATTGTATTTGTTGATAGATGTATTGTATATGTTGATAGATGTATTGTATATGTTGATAGATGTATTGTATATGTTGATAGATGTATTATACATGTTGATGCACTTTATATATCACGTATTGAACTATTTATATTACTTTATTCCTCGAGTTAGAATTCCTCGAACATGGACTTATTCACCTTAGAAAACCTGTACACCTTTCCTCAAACATGGTGGTTTACACTATTCAGTAAACAGTTTACGAGTTTCCAAACTTTACAGCCCATGGTTTTAACGTCGACAAATTAGGAAAGCTTAGTTGCAAGTGGACGCAGTGCCTGCCATGAACTCCCAACATCTCTGCCAAATTAGGCGTGCATACGATAGCAGGCTAATCCTGATTTTTGCTAGTTACTCCTTTAGGAATATAAAAACATTGAAGTTGAGCCCCCCACATCCACCTGCTTTGCACTCCTGATTTTTGTCTGGGGGGATGGGGGTTGGTGGAGGGGTATTGATGGCTCTGGTAAGGCCAGTTCCTCTTGTGTTGATGCCCGATATTTGGTGGCACTGAGTGCCAGTGCTTATGAAGGGGGTATCAGTGGGTACTAACAACATAATGGCGTATTTTACTTTGTTAAGGTCGTTCACTGTGTGGATATACTTTAATTTTCCCTTATTGAAAGTCTCTGGGAGGTTAATTTAGGGGAAAGCTGGCTCACTCGGGAGCTACAAGCCACAAGCTGTAGCTAAACTTACATCTTTGATCACAAGCGAGTCTTATTAGCGCAGGAACACTTTTTAGTGCATTTAGCGCATTTAGCATATGCCCAAACGCTTCACCGGGAAAAGTTACTTGACACACTTGCTTAATTCCTCTCTCTCTCTCTCTCGCTCTTTCCCTCTCTCTCTCGCGCTCTCTCTCTCTCTCTCTCTCTCTCTTTCTCTCTCTCTCTCTCTCTCTCTCTCTCTCTCTCTCTCTCTCTCTCTCTCTCTCTCTCTCTCTCTCTCTCTCTCTCTCTCTCTCTCTCTCTCTCTCTCTCTCTCTCTCTCTCTCTCTCTCTTTCTCTCTCTCTCTTCACATTCTCCACTCTTTTCAGCTCTAACCTCTGAGTTTAGCTCTTGGCCTCTGGCTCAAAATTCTTATTATACCAGAGACACATCCTCTTGGGGGGGGGGCCTGTGTCCGGATGTGTCCTCCCACACATACACTGCTTTTACTCCTGCTCGTCGTGTATGTGTCGTATGTGTCCCCTATTCTTAACTCCCTTCTTGTCTCGGCCAACCACAGTTTTTTGTTTATACCTCTTCCCCAGACCCCCCCCTCCCTCCCTTCCTCCTGTTCTCAATTCCTTTTGTTTCTTTCAGCCTTTTCTCTGTTCTGTTCCTCCGGTTATCGGTTCTCACTATCCGTTCGCCGTACCATATTTTCCATCAGTCTCATTTTTTTTCTCTCTTTGTCTATCTATTCTGTCTGTCCGGCTGTTCATTTTCTTTGTCTATCGTTTCTTAACCTGTTATTTCAATCTATTTCATTTCATCTGTTCGTTCGCCCTTCTCTTCCGTATGTTATCGTACGTGTTCCTTTCGTACGTTTCTCTATCTTCTGTCTGTCTGTTCCTTACGTCTATCCTCCCGAATGTTCCTTTCCACATCTATTCCACCACGGAACCTTGAAACTTTACCTTTCACATAGTTTGACCTGTCACATATATATAAAGCTAATTTATTTCAAAAGTAATCATAAAGATAATTTATTTCAAAAGTAATCATAAAGCTAATTTATTTCAAAAGTAATCATAAAGATAATTTATTTCAAAAGTAATCATAAAGCTAATTTATTTCAAAAGTAATAATAAAGTAATTTATTACTCACGTTTTTAAATGTACTCACCTAGTTGTGGTTGCTGGGGGGTTGAGCTTCGACTCTTTGGTCCCGCCTCTCAACTGTCAATCAACTGGTGTAAAGGTTCCCGAGCCTATACTGGATTCTTATCATATCTGCATTTGAAACTGTGTGTATGGAGTCTGCCTTCACCACCTCACTGCCTAATGCATTCCATTTGTCAACTCTGTGTATCAGAGCCGATTCAACGAGACTCTGACTGTGTATAGAGACAGGAAAATCCTGGTTTGTGCCTCGGAGAGGCTACGGGATCCAGTAAGTTCAGTAGAACTTCGGTTTCAACTCTTTTAACCCTGTCGTAGGTCAGTCGATTAAGTCAGTGTCTGGGATGCTCCCGGACGCAGGTTCGAATCCTCGTCACGGCCCTAGTGGATTTGTTCATTAGAAACAGGAAAGATTATTTGCATAGATGACCGATCTATAGGATGATTCTAGTCCCCTTATGTATACAATTTTTAACTGAACACAGACGCACGTCTTGTCGAGTCGGTTCTCATACACAACACGCCCAACATGAACCTTAATCATGGCTTTGTTGCTGTCGAATCTTCCATTTTCACAGTACGTTCTTAAATGCTCCAACTTTCTAAACAAACGTGATTTGTCCTTGCTTTATAGTCCCCCCTTTAAGCTCTCTTTCTTTCTTTTATGTTGCTGTTCACCTTATATTCTTACGTTATTAGGTGATTTTCTCTCCAACTCTTTTCTTATACGACTTGATAATGGTACAAGGCGAAGAGAGACGTTGTCACTTCCTTTGCTTTCAGATGTGTGGGTTGGGTGTCAGGTGTGTGTGGGTTGGGTGTCAGATGTGTGTATGTTGGGGTGTCAGGTGTGTGTATGTTGGGGTGTCAGATGTGTGTGGGTTCAGCCCCGTTATTGTGACATTCTGTGTGCATTTAGTATTAACTGTGTGTTTCAGTGAACTAAAGGGGCCCACAGGTGGCACCACCAGTGGGGTCCACAGGGCCCACAAGTGGCACCACCAGAGAGCTACAATGAAGAATGATGTCTGAAAATTAGAGCATATGAAAAATACAGCCAACAGGCTTCCATGCGCCTTGAACACATTCCTATTCCAATTCTCTTGCTTCTTCCTCTCTTGCCTTACTCCCTCTCTTGCCTTCCTTCCCTCCCTTCTGTTCCAGTTTTTTCCTTCCTGTCTGTACTTCTGTCACACCGCCTCTGTGTCCTCACTTTGTCCCATTTCCCCTTCTTCCAGACTTCTGAAAATCGTCTTTCCTTCTCCTTTGACCTCTCTTTTTGCTTGCCATTCCTCTTTGTAACGCTGTTCATTGTTCATTTTCCTGTGCCTGCTGCCCTACGCCCTCGCTACATTATCCTCTTTCTCTCTGCTTCCTTGTTTTCTCCCCCATTCGTTCTTGGTCTTTCTCCTCCCTACTTATTCCCCCCCCCCTTACTCCCTGATTTTGATGGCTTACCTTCGCCTTGCCATTCTTCTTTTCTGGCTTATTCTTTCCTTCTTCTGCCTCTACCCACGAGGTATAATGTTCCGCTCCTTCCCTTCCCTTTACAAGATGCTAGAGTTTCTCTCCATCCTAGCCTGGTTCCCCCCCCCCTATTCCCCTCTATTTAGTTGTCTCCTTTACTCTCTCTCTTTCTCGTGGTTCCCTTCCTTTACTCCCTATCCCTCGCTTCCCTTCCTTTACTCCCTATCCCTCGCTTCCCTTCCTTTACTCCCTATCCCTCGCTTCCCTTCGCTAGCCTCAAGTCATGCCACTGACCTTCATGCTTCAGGCCAATGATCCATTCCTCATTAATATTCATGCCAATTAATCAATGAGGGCCAACGTTCACCCTATAACTAAATCCCCCACTCGAGCGCTGGCCACTTACCCGGGATGACCATGAATTCTGGCCAGGAGTGTCACTTTGGCCCCACTTCGGACGCCTAACACGCGTCCTCCATTTGCTCGCCCGTTTGATTGTGCACGAAGATGGACACACTGGCGAATTGCACCCCCACCCTTATACACCAGCAATAAGAGGAACTGGAAGCGAACCTGTTGCAAGGAAGCTGCTTTCGGACGGTCTGAAGTGAGGGACGGAAAGAGGGGGGGGGAGTGTGGAGGGGGTGGGGGGGAGGGTTTGAGTTCGAGGTGCTGTTTGGTGTGTGTGTGTGTGTATATATATATATATATATATATATATATATATATATATATATATATATATATATATATATATATATATATATATATATACTTGGAACTTTTTGTTCCCAGTAGCTGAATATAAAAGAACAAATGTTATGTGAACAAATCCAAAAGGGCTGTAATGAGGGTTCGAACCTACGCATAGGATAGATTCCCAGCGGCGCCTTAGTCAACTGTGCCGCGACATGAAACAGTTGTGTAATGAACAGTTATGTTTCAATCTTTTTTACGATGTTCATTTCGTTCATTTCATATTCGTATGCGGTCAAAGCGCTCATCTGATGAGCGAGAATTTCCGCGAAATAAAGAGGTTATAGGAAAATAATATATATAAATAAAGAGGTTATAGAAAGCTCAACTGATGCCTCAGTCAGCCCTTTCTAACACGTATTAATGATATCATTTTCCAACATGCTTTCAAAAAAAAAATCCCTGGTAGGATAGAGCAACATACTAAATCAAGTGCAGATTAATCAGCAACGATATCAACAACGCATTCGTAAACAAGGCGCGAGGCATCAATAACACGGCCCCATGTGCTTCACATCAACTGGGCCTCATTTTCATAAACGAGTCATTACTTACACACTGCCCTGAAAACTGCAGTCATTAACTAAACACAAACCCGTTGGAGAGCGCAATAAAAAGAGTAGGTAAACAGCTCAATGTATTCCCGTGTCTCATATTGGGGTAAGAATGCCTGCCTAACAGTGTTTACCTAATGGGGATTGTAGGGGGGGGGGGTAGGTCTATAGCTCTTGACGCGGGCGCTATAAGACCCAACTTAACCTCACAGCTCCTAGCCTTGTTGTTGACCAGATCACACACTAGAAGGTGAAGGGACGACGACGATGTTTCGGTTCGTCCTGGACCATTCTTAAGTCGATTGCCTTCTTCGATGCTCTTTCTAGCCTTGTTGTTTCTATAAGGTTCTATCCTGATCAGATTCTCGGTCGAATCTGGTCTTAAATGTATGGATGGAGGTGGCTTCCACAACTTGTTCTTCCAGGGGTATTACTCTTACAGACAGGAGTAAATATTTTCTTAGATATTTTCAACTCAACTGTAGCCTGAATCAGGTTGTGGAGGCAGAACCCTCCATTCATAATTTTAAAAGGCTATATGATAGGGGGAAATTGCTTAGACAACCGGTGGCTAGAAAGGCGTGGTCCAAGAGCTAATGCTCGATCCTGAAGGCACAAATAGGTGAAATACTTTAGTACACACACACACACTCAAGGAGCCAGAGCTCAACCCTCAACTCTGCCGAAAGAGCCAAAGCTCAACCCCCGCAAGCAAAACTAGGTGATTACACACACACACACACACACACACACACACACACACACACACACACACACACACACACACACACACACACACCAATAGGTTTATAGAGCCCAATAGGCTCTGGAACCTGTACACCTGATGATTGACGGTTGAGAGGCGGGACCAAAGAGCCAGAGCTCAACCCCCGCAGGCAAAACTAGGTGACCACACACACACACACACACACACACACACACACACACACACACACACACACACACACACACACACGCCGGCAGGTGGGGCACAGCCACAATAACACCACTTGGCCAGCTCTACACCCCATAATTGACGACATTACATCTATATTTGCCCGGTCGACCACAAACAAGCTGGTGGCCGGGAATTGCCTATTAGCCATTCATGAGCCCCCGCCAGAAGTCGTAACCGCGGCTTGGTCGAGGCTCTGCGGTTTCCCCCGGAGTCTATCTGCGGTAGTGGAAGTCTATCTATCTGCGGCGACAGTGGAAGCGGTCTAGATGGTGGGAATTTGGCTCGAAAGGTCCTTGGAAAGGTCAATATCATTACGGATCATCATGTTTCTCTTGTTTGATGGTTATTATTACTACTTTCCGGTGAGTAAAGCCTCAGGGCAGTGTTTTCTGGCGAATGATCACTGAGATTGTTGGTGTTGGCATGTTGTCTTCTGGTCCACATAGCCCTCAGGACCCGACAACGCTTCCCACAGCGACCGCTGTATTTTCTGTGGAATAATACCAAATTAATACAAAAAATGAACACTCTATGCCTTTTACGTCCAATATTTAATATTGTCTAATAAATTACAGAAATAAATAATTATTTGTGTAAATATTGTCTAATATTTGACAACGTAACCACAACGTTTTTGACGTTGTTAGAACATTATTAATGTTGTAGCAACGTTAATAATGAGTTGTAGGTGCGTTGTTCGCACTCTGTATATGGACCTGCACTGACTGCTGCAAAAGATGGCTGAACACGTTGGTTGGGTCCTGGATGTGCGTTGTTTGGCTAGAGACCGGGCCGCGAGGACGTTAACCCCCGGAATTAACGGAAGGTAAACGCAATGCAATCTAGCTGCTTCCTTGTCTGTTGTACCATGAAGTGCGTTGTTGCCTTGTCGTATATATCACGCTGTGCGTTGCTTGATTGATGAAGATTAAGCCACCCAAAAGGTGGCACGGGCATGAATAGCCCGTAAGTGGTGGCCCTTTTGAACCATCATCAGTATCAAGAGCTGATACTGGAGATCTGTGGAGGTGCGACTGCACCCTGCGTGACGGGAGATGTCTCCCATCCATAACGCTGTGCGTTGCTTGTCGTATATATTATGATGAGCTTTGATGAGTTGGGATGAATATGTTGCCTGCGTTTTTGGCTGGAGATTTTGCCAGCTTCCTCTCTACAGTCTACTTGGAGCCTCCTAAAGCCACAAATAGTGAACATACTGTTGACCAGACCACACACTAGAAATTGAAGGGACGACGACGTTTCGGTCCGTCCTGGACCATTCTCAATGTCTCACAATCGACTTGAGAATGGTCCAGGACGGACCGAAACGTCGTCGTCCCTTCAATTTCTAGTGTGTGGTCTGGTCAACATACTTCAGCCACGTTATTGTGACTCATCGCCTGCATAGTGAACATACTGCTATCAGCTACAAAAGTCCCCGGGATTTATGTGAAGATCCTTGACTGTCAGTTGACCGATAATGGCTGCAGACATTCTCACTTGTAAGTGACAAGTGCACATTTTTTACTTGTTTTTGAAGAGTTAAAAAGTCATTTTGTTGGGTTGTCTTGACTTTACATTTCGAACTGTATAATATGGCGCTTGGAATACAAGCAGGTCACACACCACCGCTCCTGTGCCAGGTAAGTCCGCTACGGGCTCACCATATCCCGTGCTACTTGCCCAGCTCCTGTGCCAGGTAAGTTACGGGCTCACCATATCCCGTGCTACTTGCCCCGCTCCTGTGCCAGGTAAGTTACGGGCTCACCATATCCCGTGCTACTTGCCCAGCTCCTGTGCCAGGTAAGTTACGGGCTCACCATAGCCCGTGCTACTTGGAACTTGTTCTGAGTAGCTGAATCTATAACAACATAACAAGCAGATGTAATGTACTTTTCACCTCTCTTACATCAGGGGCCTGAGAGCTAAGTGGACAGCGCTGTGGGGATTCGTAGTCCTAGGGTTTCGGTTTCGATACCTGGCGGAAGCGAAAACAAATGGGCTTTCTTTGACTCTGATGCACCTATTCACCTAGCAGTACCTGGGAGTTAGACAGCTGCCACGGGCTGCTTCCTGGGGTGTGTAACAGAAAAAGAGGCCTAGTCAAGGACCGGGCCGCGGGGACGCTAATCCCCGATATCATCTCAAGATAACCTCTCTTGCCTTAAAAATCACGGGTTTGGCTTTTTCTTCAGGAGGGGAGCCGGTTGGCCGAGCGGACAGCACACTGGACTTGTGATCCTGTGGTCCTGGGTTCGATCCCATGCCCCGGCGAGAAACAATGAGCAAAGTTTCTTTCACCCTATTCCCCTGTTACTTAGCAGTAAAATAGGTACCTGGGTGTTAGTCAGCTGTCACGGGCTGCTTCCTGGGGGTGGAGGCCTGGTCGAGGACCGGGCCACGGGGACACTAAAAAGCCCCGAAATCATCTCAAGATAACCTCAAGAAGAAGATAACCAGTGACTAGCACGTCCTCTTTATGCACCTTTTCATCGACTATTAGTGGCTATATCGACTCACCGCTGGCTTTTCTCTATTTAAATGTGCTTTGTCAGTTCTATTAGGTTTAAATCCCCAAATTTTCAATTACGCAACCATTCAATTTTCAATATTGAATGGTTGCTTCTGCT
The DNA here is from genome assembly GCF_040958095.1 of Procambarus clarkii. Lineage (NCBI taxonomy): Eukaryota > Metazoa > Arthropoda > Malacostraca > Decapoda > Cambaridae > Procambarus > Procambarus clarkii. The sequence goes on from NC_091157.1 coordinate 47,380,392, forward strand.
TGACACATCTTGCCTGAAGGCTTTCTGATTCTGTAGCTAATATTACTGATGATTACTGTTGCTAATATTACTGATGATTCTGTTGCTAACTATTACTGATGATTCTGTTGCTAATATTACTGATGATTCTGTTGCTAATATTACTGATGATTCTGTTGCTAATATTACTGATGATTCTGTTGCTAATATTACTGATGATTCTGTTGCTAATATTACTGATGATTCTGTAGCTAATATTACTGATGATTCTGTTGCTAACATTACTGATGATTCTGTTGCAAATATCACTGATGATTCTGTTGCAAATATTACTGATGATTCTGTTGCTAATATTACTGATGATTCTGTTGCTAATATTACTGATGATTCTGTAGCTAATATTACTGATGATTCTGTTGCTAATATTACTGATGATTCTGTAGCTAATATTACTGATGATTCTGTTGCTAATATTACTGATGATTCTGTTGGTAATATTACTGATGATTCTGTAGCTAATATTACTGATGATTCTGTTGCTAATATTACTGATGATTCTGTAGCTAATATTACTGATGATTCTGTTGCTAATATTACTGATGATTCTGTAGCTAATATTACTGATGATTCTGTTGGTAATATTACTGATGATTCTGTAGCTAATATTACTGATGATTCTGTTGCTAATATTACTGATGATTCTGTTGGTAATATTACTGATGATTCTGTTGGTAATATTACTGATGATTCTGTTGGTAATATTACTAATTCTACATCTGTTGTTAGTCCTTTTTTTTCTGGAACTAATGTAACCCCCTTACATCTTCCCCTAATTTGTCTCAACTTACTCCCTGTGACGTGCATTTACCCCTTTGGTGCCACTGACTCCAAAGGGGTAACCCTCTTGCAAGCAAGGAGGGGTCACTTAACTAAAGACTCTCACACTATCTGATGAGTGGGATTGAGCCGGGAGGCCTTCCAATAGCCTCTACTCACCACAGATTGCGAGCTTCACTCGCCCACGGCTCAGTCCGTCTTCCTAAGTTGCCCCCAACGTCAAGAAACTGTCGTACTAAAGTGCCCTCTTATCCTAATCTACCAGAGGTCCCAAAACAGAAAACGGGACAGTATGTAAATTTCGCCAGCCGCTACAGGTCCGACGGATGTAAAATAGTCCGATGATTTTTTGGTCTTACAGCGTGTACGTAAAAAATGCGACGATGTATTAAGGAGGACTGGTTGCACAGCTGCACTGGAAACGGCCTGGTCGCCTGCAATCGCTGCTATCAGGGTGCATGAACTCCGGTGCTTAGCCAACACAATGGTTGGCTAACAAACTAGGTCCCCAATTTGGGAAGCTCTCCTTCAGTCGGCAAATATTTGCGGGGGAGGAAGGGGGGTGGCGGGGAATGGGGGGGGGCGAGGAAAGGGGGGAAGGAGGCGGGGAGGGGGGGAAGGGGGCGGGGAGGGGGGGGGGGCGGGTAAGGAAGGCTAAGTACCCCTCTAATATTCTTGCTGTTGTACCTCACCCCACACTATAAAATAGATCATTTCTATTATCTTCTACTCAACCACTTACGGGCTATTCATGCCCATGCCACCTCTTGGGTGTCTTAATCTTCATCAATCAATCTTATCTTCTACAGTTACAGCCCAGACGCTCCTGTGCCAGGTAAGTCCACTACGGGCTCTCCATAGCCCGAGCTACTTGTTACAGCCCCGTCCCTGTGCCAGGTAAAGTCCACTTACGGGCTCTCCATAGCCGGTGATACTTGCTACAGCCCCGCTCCTGTGCCAGGTAAGTCCACTACGGGCTCACCATAGCCCGGTGCTACTTGGAACTTTTTTGTTCCCAGTAGCTGCATCTAAAACAATTATCTTATACCTATATTCAGTTGGAGTATGACTCCTGACCAACGGGAAGAGGCATATATCACGCAATATGTAACATATATGTAACACATATGATACATGTAACACCCCTCTCTTCACCCCACACTCCCCTTCACCCCCACTACACCCCACACCCCCTACATACCCCCACACCCCACACCCCCTACATACCCCCCACATCCCACACCCCCCTACATCTCCTCCTCCCCTTCCGCCATACCACCCGCGTCCATTCCTTTAATTAACGCCGCAGTCCTTAACACAGTCCAATTTTTGCGGGTAACTTCTCCCGTCGGTGTGAATAATTCGAGGCGTTGATAATTAATAATTCCCGAGCAATTAAACGCCGGGTCATAAGTTCTGGCGCCATTTATTAATTCAACAACTTCCCACGACTGCTATAAATACTGGAGCTGCTTTATTATGGCCTCCTGGTCCTTGTGTGTGTGTGTGTGTGTGTGTGTGTGTGTGTGTGTGTGTGTGTGTGTGTGTGTGTCCACCTATCACTCCTTTCCTCTAGGGTGGTAAGGTTCAGAGGTGTGTGTGTGTGTGTGTGTGTGTGTGTGTGTGTGTGTGTGTGTGTGTGTGTGTGTGTGTGTGTGTGTCCACCTATCACTCCTTTCCTCTAGGGTGGAAAGGTTCAGAGGTGTGTGTGTGTGTGTGTGTGTGTGTGTGTGTGTGTGTGTGTGTGTGTGTGTGTGTGTGTGTGTCCACCTATCACTCCTTTCCTCTAGGGTGGTAAGGTTCAGAGGTGTGTGTGTGTGTGTGTGTGTGTGTGTGTGTGTGTGTGTGTGTGTGTGTGTGTGTGTGTGTGTGTGTGTGTGTGTGTCCACCTATCACTCCTTTCCTCTAGGGTGGTAAGGTTCAGAGGTGTGTGTGTGTGTGTGTGTGTGTGTGTGTGTGTGTGTGTGTGTGTGTGTGTGTGTGCGTGCGTGTGTGTGTGTATGTACTCACCTAGTTGTGTCTGCAGGATCGAGCATTGACTCTTGGATCCCGCCTTGGATGTGTGTGTGTGTGTGTGTGTGAGTGAGAGAAACTGTTTACCTAACGTTGCTTTCCTAACAGTTTGTAGAACTTAATTTCAGCTTCCGGTCCCCGCCTTTACTCATTTCTTGTCATATATCAACAGTGTGAGTGACTGTAGCCTCCATTGTTCTCTCCTCTTTCATTGCTGTAACCAATGAAACCTGTAACCTGTAATTATTATTCGGTATGTTGCTGTTCAACATAATATTATCTCTTTCAAGTACAGCTATATCTCTCTATCTGTTAGGTTCTCTCTAATACACATTCAATATATGAAAGGTTCAGCTCCTCTAGTGTATTCTCATATATCATTCCTCTCTAGTGTGCTTGTATTGCAGCAATCATCTAAATATTTTTTTTCGAATTTTGAATTTCATTTCTGAAAGATGGGATATGATACATGGTTCATGATCAACTTTCAATGTTGCAGAGAGCATGACGAAACCCTACTTAAGATTCCTGACATGTTGCTGCTGAGTACATAAGTTTCTGTCGTATACTCTCTATATATATCTGAGTTACACATAAGGGGCATAACTGGCAAATCCCCTCACAGTGTTCAAGAGAGAACTGGATAAGCACCTCCAAAGGATACCTGATCAAGGCAGGCTGTGACTCATACGTCAAGGCTGCGAGCAGCCGCGTCTAACAGCCTGGTTGATCAGTCCAGCAACCAGGAGGCCTGGTCGACGACCGGGCCGCGGGGACACTAAGCCCCGGAAGCACCTCAAGGTAGCCTCAAGGTAGGTAAGGAGTTACATAGGCATTATCTATATAATATCTTCAGTGTTATGGGGCTTTTCAGATCGTGCTCACTCGCTCACACTGTTGGACTCCTCTGTCAGGACGGGAGTCCAGCAGCGCTGTTCTGGTGTTATTCATTAACAAGAACTATGTGTTTGTTCTCTTGTTATCTGGAGTTTACTTGAGTTAAAGTTTCGTAATCATCTGCTTGACTACTTCTGCAGTCTAAACCTTTCTGGAGCCTTTGTTTACCCCGTCATGAGAGTGGTGTCAACCAGCACTAAACCTCTGGTGATTGAGCCCACCAGAGTGGTGTCAACTAGGTTGGAATAGGGGAGGAATAGGTGAGGGGGGGGGGCAGGGGGAGCTGAGAGATGTCAGGTTAGCTAACGAAGGCGATCACACCAACGGTCTACACAGAGAGAAACAGAGAGACAGACAGACAGACAGACAGATCTGAATTGACCTGGGCACTGTCGGATATCCTATCTACTATATATATTATATATATATATATACATATATATATATATATATATATATATATATATATATATATATATATATATATATATATATATGTATATACAAACTGTGCAACAGACTGTGAGAAGAAGTCTGAAGCACCGAAAAATACAATGTGCTTTTTCGTTCATTTCCCTGAACTTACAACTTAAATATATATATTAATATTTTCCCATTGGAGTAATATTATATATAATTTGACCAGTAATATATCTCCAGAATTTATTTCATTAAAACTCTTGCTACCAGTAAGGCTAATGTAAACTAGTAAAAAATATAAATACTTTCAATTTGATTCGAACGAGGAGTTGGAAAATACATATTATGTTCACTTGTTTGGAAAGAGAGGTTGTAGTGAGGTTTAAAGCAGATAAGTGAAGTGTTATGCAGACAATATGGTGTTCCTGCAGACAGAAATTTCCGTAGTAAACATTGATGATGTGTTCTACCGTAGGACAGAAGTATGGGTACGTGTTTGTAATGCATTATTTCGCCCATAATTACTTTCTTTTCCTCTGCATTCTTTTAAAATAGCACAAAAACACTGCTTAAGCAACAGCCAAAACTTAACAAAAATTTTTTTTCGATCGCAATGGGTCTTAGGAGGCGCAGATTAGGAGCTGTAGGTAAGTTGAGGTTAGTGTTAGAAAAATATGCTAAGGCCAGTCCTTCCTCTTAATAGAACGTCGTATTTTGACGAATAATCTTACCTAAGGCCAAGAATTGATGTACTACAAAAGGATAGCGGCTTGCGAAATTGACATAATGTCCCGTTTTCTGTTTTGGGTCCTCTGGGAGGTTAGGATTCGGGATAGTTAGTATGACAGTTTCTTGACGTTGAGAAATCTTAGGAGGATGGGATGCTAGGACAGTGTGTGTAGCTATACTGCACTTGGGAGGGGATGTGAGGGGGCCCAGGAGCTAGGGTAGGAGGATAGAGGAAAGGAATGTTGTTCAACCACTTGCATCATCGGGAGTGCACGCAGTGAGCTGGCTAGCCATGTGTGTGTACAATGGGCTGGCTAGCCATGTGTGTGTACAATGGCCTGGCTAGCCATGTGTGTATACAGTCGTCTGGCTAGCCATGTGTGTGTACAATGGCCTGGCTAGCCATGTGTGTATACAGTCGTCTGGCTAGCCATGTGTGTGTATAGTCGTCTGGCTAGCCATGTGTGTGTACAATGGGCTGGCTAGCCATGTGTGTGTACAATGGGCTGGCTAGCCATGTGTGTGTACAGTCGTCTGGCTAGCCATGTGTGTGTACAATGAGCTGGCTAGCCATGTGTGTGTACAGTCGTCTGGCTAGCCATGTGTGTGTACAATGGGCTGGCTAGCCATGTGTGTGTACAGTCGTCTGTCTAGCCATGTGTGTGTACAATGAGCTGGCTAGCCATGTGTGTGTACAGTCGTCTGGCTAGCCATGTGTACCTCTCTAAGGGGAACACTAGGACCGAGAACAGGAATAAGAATCTATTAAATGCTTTGTCTGTTATCCACAAAGCAAATCTTTTTTTAAGCTCCATAAAAATGGTGTGAAGGGCGTTTAGGAACTACCACTGTCTCTTCATCTCCCCCCCCCAACACCCCCTTCACCCCCCCACACCTCCTCCCCTTCACTCCCCCTCCCCCCAACACACTCCCCCTTCACCCTCTTCGTCCGTGAAGAAGGGGTTCGGGACGAACCGAATACGCCTCAGTGAAGCTTTAGGCAATACTGACTAAAGCTACCCATTCCAAAGGGATTCCTGTCTGTAGAGCCCAACTAAGAGCTCTCAAGTTACTCTAGGCTCTAGGAAATGGGACCGTGGAACATCTCGCAGAACATCTCACCCTCCAGCACGTGAATTTCACGTTGCTTTTCAGATGAACATTTAAGTCTACCTTGGAGCTGAGGACCATGGGAAGATGGTTGGGGGGGGGGGGGAATGGTACAAGAGGGGAAAGGGGAGGATGGGTAGGGGGGGATGGGTAGGGGGGAGGGGGGGATGGGAAGGGGGGAGGCGGCACGTGATATGGAACTCGGGGTGAGAGAGAGAGAGAGAGAGAGAGAGAGAGAGAGAGAGAGAGAGAGAGAGAGAGAGAGAGAGAGAGAGAGAGAGAGAGAGAGAGAGAGAGAGAGACCAGACCAGACTTTTAAACATGGCCCACGAACTGTGTACACGAAATGCATTGTAGAAACACAACAATGCCTTAAACCAGTGTGAAGTTGGGTCGAAATATCAAGCTCTAAGAGGCATGATAGTGGAGGAAGACTCCATACACATCTCCAAGTGTAGATATGACAGTACAAGGGGCTCGGGGGAACACTATATACACCAGTTGATTGAAGATTCAGAGGCGGGACCAGAGAGTTGGAGCCCAACTCCGCCACCACAATTACTCAAGTAAAGTCATACTTAAACAAGCCACAATAACCTGTTACTTTCCTGAGTCACTAGACCACAAGTACCGGAATATATTTATATTAATAACTATTTTTGTGTAAGATATAAAGTGTTTTGATCAAACAATAATTTAATATTATTAGATCGCGGTTATAAAGAACTGTCTTTCACTAGTCGGTGTTATTATAACACAAAAGATATCTTTGCCCAGAAACTTATACTGACATAGTCGATAAAAACTTCGGAAAAACGGGATTAAATCTGAAGCAATATTGTTTCATTAAATTTTAATGACACTATCCATCAACGCAATTTTTTTCTTATCTCTTTCAATCTGACTTTAATTTAAAATCTAATTCCCAGTGAGAAGAGAGGTAAAATTATCTTAATGAAAAGACCGAGAGGAAGAGAATGGTCTTTGTATATTAGTTAACGTGTAATATGTTAGTGTTAAGAGAGAAGAAATTTAGAGGTTCGTTCTTAACAATGAGGTGAGTTAAGGGGGTGTTAAGGGGCTGTGTGGGAAGACCATTACTAATTATTGTTTTTATTTCTAATAACTTCATGCTGTGGTGGAGGCGAGGTATGATGTCAATGAGTTGACCATATGGTGAGTGTGTGTGTGTGTGTGTGTGTGTGTGTGTGTGTGTGTGAGTGTGTGTGTGTGTGTGTGTGTGTGTGTGTGTGTGTGTGAGTGTGTGTGTGTGTGTGTGTGTGTGTGTGTGTGTGTGTGTGTGTGTGTGTGTGTGTGAGTGTGTGTGTGTGTGTGTGTGTGTGTGTGTGTGTGAGTGTGTGTGTGTGTGAGTGTGTGTGTGTGTGTGTGTGTGTGTGTGTGTGTGTGTGTGTGTGTGTGTGTGTGTGTGCGTGTGTGTGTGTGTGTGTGTGTGTGTGTGTGTGTGTGTGTGAGTGTGTGTGTGTGTGTGTGTGTGTGTGTGTGTGTGAGTGTGTGTGTGTGTGTGTGTGTGAGTGTGTGTGTGAGTGTGTGTGTGTGTGTGTGTGTGTGTGTGTGTGTGTGTGTGTGTGAGTGTGTGTGTGTGTGTGTGTGTGTGTGTGTGTGTGTGTGTGTGTGTGTGTGTGTGTGTGTGTGTGTGTGTGTGTGTGTGTGTGTGTGTATGTGTGTGTCTGTCTGTCTGTCTGCCTGCCTTTTTTCAGGATAGTGAGGTCTGATAGCTGTCTATTCCCCTCCTGTTGAACCCTGTTGCGTTACAATTTACTTATTCCGACGTTCAAATTCTTTGTCGAATCTAGCCTTAAAGTTGTGCATGGAGGTGGCTTCCAAAACTTCCTCTTTCAGTGCATTCCACTTGATAGATTTCTGTGCAGGTATTTTTAGCTCTAAAATGCTGCAATTTAGAGATAAAGTAACATCTAAATGCAGCTTATTAGAGTTAGAAATATCTGTCCTATAACCTAAGACAAAGAGAATCTGTGGAAACACTCTGGACAGATACCTACGCATACAACATGTTGTATATACAATATGTTGTATACACAACATGTTGTATATACAATATGTTGTAGCCTTATTTGTCTCAGTTCTTGAAGGCGGCTGCATGAGCATATGTTAGTTTTGCATATTCTCTACGGACATTCTTATGCTAATGTGTACCTGTGTCGTCTGGTTTGGGGTGATGAGGTAGCACAGGTCCCCTCTTTTTTGTTGTCTGGTATGGGGAGTTGTGTGTCGTTGATCCTATATTGCTCCTGTGATCCCTTTGCCCTTGTGGTCCCCTTGCTCCTAGGGTCCCCTTGCTCCTAGGGTTCCCTTGCTCTTGTGGTCTCTTTGCTCCTAGGGGTCCCCGTGCTCCTAGGGTCCCCTTGCTCCTAGGGTCCCCTTGCTCCTAGGGTTCCCTTGCTCTTGTGGTCTCTTTGCTCCTAGGGGTCCCCTTGCTCCTAGGGTCCCCTTGCTCCTAGGGTCCCCTTGCTCCTGTGGTCTCCCTGCCCCTAGAGTCCCCTTGCTCGTGTGGTCTCCTTACTCCTCTTCCAGATCTCATGACTCTGGGGTTTCTAGATTCTGATGCTTTTTCTGAAAGGCTTTATGCCTTTTGCTTCACATTGCCTGGTAAATATGAGAATGAACGAGTCTGTTAGATCCGTAGCGTATATTATATATAGAATCCTAGATATAGGATTCTATAGGGCCTATAGTGCTGACCTATTCTGTCACGGTCTTGATGGCTCGCCGCTGTAATCTCATTGTAACTTCACTGCTAATTCGCTGTAACTTCAATGTATTGCTCGGTTTTAGATCCAAGTGTTTTCCTAAGGAATTCCTGCTTTGTTTACGTGTATGAATAATAGTCGTGTGAGGGGGTAATGGCGGAGGTTTTCTGGTTGTGCTGGAAGGTGCAGTCTACCTACTCCTCTTTCTCTGTCTGTCTGTCTGTCTGTCTGTCTGTCTGTCTGTCTGTCTGTCTGTCTGTCTGTCTCTCTCTCTCTCTCTCTCTCTCTCTCTCTCTCTCTCTCTCTCTCTCTCTCTCTCTCTCTCTCTCTCTCTTGTTTTATCAGTATCATAACTCATATGTTGCGTTTAGAGGTGATGGCAAATCACTCCGAGTCTGCTGATGAGTCTCTTAGGTGACTCATTTGCTTCAATGTGCTGTGATGAGTTGAAAATGGCAGCACGTGGTGTTCACCTCCACTTGGGCTGATTTGGGCTGGACGGTAGAGCGACGGTCTCGCTTCATGCAGGTCGGTGTTCAATCCCCTATCATCCAAGTCGTAGGGCACCATTCCTCTCAAAATATTTTTTTACATTTTACCTGCGACATTGTTTTTCAGTATCTAAACAGATTTCAAATACTTTCCAATTTTTGAAAAATTCATGTGTGAGGGGGGGAGGGAGGGGGCGGGGTATTACACTGTTGTTGTTGTTGAGAATTGTTATTCTGTTCTTCTTATTATTGTTTTAGTAATAGCATTTGTCGCTGGCAGACACACAAGTCTTAATCATTTTCTTTAATATGAATTCCAGAAACAAGGCTGAGAAATTGTATTTTAAAGTTTTTTGGAATTGGAACCCATTTATTAAAATTATAGTCACCGTTATACAATTTTTTTTATATAAATTAAATGTGCGTGGATCTAGTAATAATTGAGGTGTGGCCTTTCTAGCCAAGCTTTCTGCCTGTTGATCTATGTTATCTTATCTTGAGGTTATCTTGAGATGATTTCGGGGCTTTTGTTGTTAATGGAATATTTTCCCCAGTTCTATAAATCCTTTTTTTCCGGCAGTTTATTATTTCTGAACATTAACTCCGATGGTAGTTTAGCGGTAAATAGTAATAGGACTTAAGTTTTTCATCGACTGTGGCCGATAATAATTCATCGTTTGGATAATAATTAACCTTACTGGTGATTATTATATTTGGGGGTATTATTAGATTTTTTCAATTCTGAATTAGAAAGTAACGCATTTGTTGTTTATCGTTTAATTAAGCGGCCGCGAACGTCAATATTGAGGCTGATGGCCTCGATATTCCGTCTGCGTGATAAATATAGCATTGAGATAATATAGCATTGAGATAATATAGCATTGAGATAATATAGCATTGAGATAATATAGCATTGAGATAATATAGCATTGAGATAATATAGCATTGAGATAATATAGCATTGAGATAATATAGCATTGAGATAATATAGCATTGAGATAATATATAGTTATCTCAATATTATCAGGGGATGTGGCGATAGGATCGTGAACGTGTATTGAGTTTCCTTAGTTATAATAACTATTTGTCCAATGCAGGATGGTGCTTTTAGCTCTTGGGTCCCGCCTTGCCAGCGATAGCAGAGGATGACTTGTCAAGTAGTAAGGTAGTTTCTAGTGTGTGTGTGAGGATGTCGCGGGATATCTAGAGTGGGATATCTAGAGCAATGGACCTCAGATGTTCACATAGTGTTCACTGATTGACCCTATGGCGCCCCTACACTGGTTCTAATATGCACTTCCAACCATTTCGTTTGCCCAGTATGTTGTTATTTTAGTATGCAAATTAGTGGACCCTCATTTTCAAACCTGCGGACACGACAAGTGTAGAGCGGTCATACAAGAGAAAGAACATCTCAAGGGCGATCACTTTCCGGTACTTAAGCTGTCTTCACCGCCCCAAGACCGGCTTTAAGCCAGTTAGACTAGTTTCTCCCAATTGGGCTCCGCGCACAAGAGGCTCCGTGGCAGGGTAATCGACTCTTAGTCTTGTTAATCACAACTGACTTCTAATAGAGCCAGAGCTGTAGAAGCTTGTCATTAACCAACACAGTAAATTACTCATGAACTTCACTAATAACAAACAATTTCTGTGAACCTGGGAACCCATTACAAATGTTTCTAACTGGGCCCGGATGCTCCTAAGACCGCATTGTAATTATAAGGTGTGAAGGCAAGATGAAATTGTTTATGTAATAATCTCCGTTGAGGTCTGATAAAGGACCTTTTATGCCATCTGTAATCCTTTTTGCGCTACCGCTCACAGGATGAGTATGGGGTGCACAATAAACTATCAAACCGCTCCTGGTCACAAAACATCGAATCCTACGTTGAAAGCTTTTTATAAACCTCCGTTAGGGGCAGTGTAGAGGACGAATTGCAAGAGGAACTAGCTTACATGGCTCTCTCTCTCTCTCTCTCTCTCTCTCTCTCTCTCTCTCTCTCTCTCTCTCTCTCTCTCTCTCTCTCTCTCTCTCTCTCTCTCTCTCTCTCTCTCGTGGTGAGCGTCCAAATGACAGGAACGATTAATGGGATGCATTATGACCAGCTGAAGGTGACTTGTGGCAGGGTAAGAGCGAACTAAAACCACTAACCCCAATCTCACCCAACGTCAACACCTTGTGAAGGATCGTACCAATCCTCCCCCCTCCCCACCGCAACGGAACCCCCTCCCCTCTGTTGTATGCTTCGCCGTTGGAAAGATGAACCTGTTAGGAGGATAGTCTGTTGGAAGTGTAAGTGTAATCAACTAAAAAACAGATGATAAAACAATCGACTTGAGAATGGTCCAGGATGGACCGAAACGTCCTCGTCGTCCCTTCACTTTCTAGTGTGTGATCTCGTTAACAGTTGATAAAATTTCCATCTCCGCATTCTAATTAAACACAATGCAATCTCAACCCGTCAAAACGGGATCCGCTGACCAGGAAAGCCCCACTTTTCAGGTAACAGTTAACGGGAAGAGGTTAACCGCTTCTCTGAATACCAGAAGTCAATTGACTCCATTTAAAACTAACGAAAAGAAGAACCTGATGAACTAAGACAATTCGAGCGTCACAGAATGACTTCACCGCGGAAATTGGCAAGGTAATGGGGAAATGAGAGAGCCAGTCCTTAGCTAACAACAGATCTAGGACACCCAAAGCAATAAAAATAATATATAAACATTAAAAATAATACTTGAATTATTATTAAGTGTTATTATTAAAATGAAATAATTCATATAGTTAAACTTAACCTTTTTAACTCCTCCTATACCTCCCTCTAACCTTTAACCCCTCCTTCTCCTCAACATATCACGCCCCTACCTAAATACCAAACTGCAATCTACCCCCCCAACCCCATACCACCCTCACCCAGCCCCATACCACCCTCACCCAACCCCATACCACCCTCACCCAGCCCCCTGCCCAGCAGAGCGCAGACCAGCAACCTCATTAGCGGAGTATAACGGTCCACGTAGCGTCGTGGAGGTTAAGCTTGACCTTTGGGGGGTTTATGGTGTGGTTCACTGTTCATAGACAGCTGTTTCCCTCACCATCAACCAGGAAGGAAGTGTTGGTATTTTTTTCTTCAAATTGTGCATGTGTTACAGACAGACAGACAGACAGATAGACAGACAGACACACACACACCGCGCGCACGCACACACACCGCGCGCACGCACACACACACACACACCTTACCACCCTAGAGGAAAGGAGAGATAGGGGGGGGGGGACATGATAACAACATAATAGATTCTGAGGGAAATTTACAAAGAAGACAAAGCAGCGTTGTTCAAAGCTAGTAACAAGAGAACGAGGGGTCTTAGATGGAAACTGGAGACACAAATTAGTCAGAGACATCTGAAAGAACTGTTTCAGTGTTAGAACTGTCAGTAAATGAACAAGTTAGATGCAGAAGTCCTGAAGCAAATTCTATTTAAAATTTTAAATGTAGATATGATAGAAACGTGAGAAATTAATCATTCCATTAATCTATGAACCTTCAGAAGGCGGGACCAGGAGCCTAGCTCGACCCTGCAAGCACGTCTACGTGAGTACAACATAACACAAAGTCTGACACATTTAAATAGAATAACATCAGCGGCATGTTCTACACTAATAAACGTCAGAACATCATTCAGGAACCTAAATAAGGAGGCATTTAGATCTCTGTACACCACCTACGTGAGACCAGTTTTAGAGTATGACGCCACACCGTCGAGCCCATGAACGAGACTCGTCCCAAGATTGCGAAGGATGGGATATGAAAAAAATTACTGAAAGAACTAGACCTGACGACGGTACAACGCATGTCAGATGGCTGTTGATAGTTGACTTGTTTGATGTGTAGTGCTTCGGCAATGTTCAATTTTCGAGATGGTCAAGTGGATTAAGGCGTCCTGTACATACCAGTTGCGTTGCTCCTGGCAGTATGGGTTCGAGTCACATCTGGGGTGTGAGTTTTCAGTTGCATATAGTCCTGGGGACCATTCAGGCTTGTTCGCATATATTGTTATATATATAATAAATTAATATAGATATACTAACAATAATAAAATATATATAAATATATATATAATTACAAATTACTAATAAATCGGGGGTGATAGGAGAAGACAATATGACACATGGGAGACCCTCAAGTCTCCTCCGGATGCTGTATATCCTCTTCTTCGAGACTGAGGGTCCCTACAAACACAGAGGTAATAACCCCCCAAATATATATTCAGTATATATATATAAATAGTGATAAAATATTTACATGTTTTCTTCGTCGTGTGCAGCCGATTAAAATTTTTGCCTTACATGCCATTGTATTATGTTAATGCTGAGATTTTAATTTCACCCTGACAAATATGGCTGCCAAGCTCATTACCTGTCTCTGGCCGGCTCATGCGTACAAATTATAGTAATAGTAAAATGAGATAACATATATCCTGTACATAGACGGAGAGATACCACTCTAGGTGACTAAAATAATCAGCTATAAATTGTGAGGATTGACGTAGCCTATCATTATCTATGCTGGGAAAAGTATGAGGCTAATTATATTAATTGTATTCAGCAGTTATTGCTTATGTATACTGGGCTAGTTATTGCTTATGTATGTATACTGGGACAGTTATTGCTTATGTATACTGGGCGTGAATCATGGTGACTTGAGTGGCAAGAAAGTTAGCGAGAAAAGCTGTTTGTGGCTTAGGATTTGGGGCAAGAGTATGCCTGACTTCAGTTGTCTGTACTGTGTTTGCTTGGAGCTGTTTTTTTTTCCACTAATGGTACTCAAGCGCGAAGTTTGTTTGTGTGTGTGTGTGTGTGTGTGTGTGTGTGTGTGTGTGTGTGTGTGTGTGTTTTGCCATTTGTGCCTGCAGGATCGTGTTGTTTAGACACTTGGACTCCGCCTTTCTAATCGTCGGTTGTCTAATATACTGACACATTTTCTCTAGCATGTCTACAACATAATTTTCTTTAAAGATTCCCCCATTTTGCATTCGCAAGATAACGTAAGATTTTAAGGGTTGACAGATGTTTATTTTCTTGTTTAAGAAGCTGTTCACTTGAGACAGTTAAGAAAGTCCCAGCTGTGTCTGGGTACAAGAGACAGGATGAACAACCCAGCGGGTTTTCTTCCTACTGGGGAGTGTTGTACATGCTGCTATAGCGGTATGTCCACTCACAGGATGAGTGACGCTGCCCAATAAACTCGCCCTCTGGGGCAAAATTAAAAAATAAAATTACAACATATATGTCACACACACACAAGGTTGAATTCATGGTTACACTTTCAAGGTTGAATTCATAAAGCCATCTATCAAACAATCTGATGTTTGTTTAGATCCTCTTGTAATCTAATCTCAGGAAGAGGGAGAGAATTATCAAGAAGTTGTTTTAAAGTCAGCTACTCGGAACACAAAGTTCCAAAGTAGCACGGTCTATGGTGAGCCCTTAGTGGACTTAATGGAGCCCCGCTCCTGTGTCCATTATTAGGAGAAGCGCCAAGCTAATGCGACTATACAACACTGGGACCAGGATAAGGATTTGGGATGGAACGTGAGTAGGGGGAGGGGGAAGGAATGGCGCCCAACCACTTAGACGGTCGGGGGATTGAACGCCGACCTGCATGAAGCAAGACCGTTGCTCTACCGTACAGCCCAAGTGGTTGGGCAGTCCCAGGACGAGAAATGCAAGGATATGTTGAGCTCTAGAACTAGAAACACATTTATATGTCACTCTTTAGCACCAGAAATACAAAGATATATATTTCTCTTTCACAGTCAACACAAGCGGGTGTTACTATGTGACTGTGTTTCACTGTAGTACGGAACACGCAGGTGTATGTTGACCTTAAGCTTGGGAAATACAATAGAACACGGGCCCACCTTGGCCCGTGCTACTTGGAACTTGTTCCGAGTAGCTGAATCTATAACAACTACAACAACAACTACTATAACAACTACAACGTTGCACTTCTGAGCGAGGTAACACAAGAGTATGTTGCGCTGTAAGATTGTACAAAACAGCAATACAGCCATACAGGTTGAGTTTGCCATACACTAGTATAGCAAACTCAACAGTGCTCTACAGTATATTAAGCAAACAATAACAAATGTCCACAATGAAATTGGATGACTAATTAAATCTATAAGCAAATATAGAAGCCATACCTTGGGCTCGAACTCGCGTCTCTGGATCCTCCAGACGCACACACTACCGACTGAATAACAGTAATAAGAACACGTGGCCAATATTAAACATGGACATGTAAATTGCCTTACAAAAAGGGCAGAAATTCAATGCATTGGGACCGGCATATCGTTAATAATCAATGCCACGAAATCTCTGCATGCAATTAGTTGATATAATCACAACCCAAATTAATTAGCAAATTTAATTAATATTCGGATGAAATTATTGAACAACGTATTAAATACAGATATCAAACTTAGAATTTATAATTGAAAACCTCAACACAGCTAAAGAAATACTGTGATTTTTATATATTTTTTTGTTAATTCCAGTTAATCTCTCACAGTGACTTTGCATGTTTTATATATAAATCACTTTTGAAAGATAATTGCATTTTTTTTAGCTCCCGAGAATGAGATGTGTTTATACGGAAAATGCTTTTTGAGTACATTCGATGGATGAGAATTTTAGGTTAATTGTTCCCTCCACAGCTGAAGTCAGCATTGGCTGGCTGTGCCGCACTTAATTACGTCAACTCAGCATCGTATAAAGGCATAAACAGGTATATGATAACATATATGAATAATATTTGTCGTATAGCTGTTATCTGTGAAGAATATTGTCATCATTATCAACAAAGACGATATCATTCTGTCAGAAATATCATCAGAGGAAAGCAGACGAGGAGTCACAGTAACGTGGCTGAAATATGTTGATCAGACCACACACTAGAAAGTGAAGGGACGACGACGTTTCGGTCCGTCCTGGACCATTCTCAAGTCGACACAATCGACTTGAGAATGGTCCAGGACGGACCGAAACGTCGTCGTCCCTTCACTTTCTAGTGTGTGGTTTGGTCAACATCAGAGGAAAGTATTTTATAGAGAATTATCCGGAGACAATATTGACCACACCCCATAATTTGAGGTCAACATTGCCAGGTCAAGGCCACTTGGACTTGATGGCCAGGCCAGGCCACTCGGACTTGGCCTGGTCAGGATAACTCAACATCCCACTACAATGTCAAGTGAAAGACAGTCTGCTCTTTCACTCAACTAATACATGAGCATTTCTGCAACATATTCTGGAACGAATCGCGGTCCAGGAGCTATGAGAGAAGACAATACAAACGCATCAATACGAACGCATAGGCGTATGAGTGGCATTTTCTGCATTGAAATAGGAATTATTTTTTTTTACCACAGACGTGGCCACACATTTACAATGCTAACCAGCATATATACATTTTCTTGTGTCCTCTATAAGGTAATGGACACACTGAGCAATTCTCAGTTGCATAATTGAAACTGTTGGGGAAATGGTCACTGAGTCAATTGTAATGTTTTATCTCAAAGCCTTTCATGGTATCTTAGAATCTACGTGCCTTTAATCCAAGTCATATTGCCATATAAACTAAAGTGTGTATTTGAATGCCATCGTTTCTCTGTGGTTGGGAAATGTCTTGGGCATTAGTATGAAGACAGAAATTTATATAGTTAAATTAAAATAATATTTTATAATGCCGATATTTGAAAATGGTAATTCACTGTAGTTTTAAATCAATTCTTTCGTTAACAACTTAAAAAGCAGGTTGAATATATTTTAACATATTTTTTTGAGAATATGAGTTATTTTAAGTGGCGAGATAATTATTAAGATAATGGCTTATCTTAAAAACAAGGAGTTAATTGTTAATTCCAAGAGGAATGTGATAGAGATACTGGAAGTCATCAGTGGTGTCAGAGAGGGAGTGAATGACTGATGTTGTGTCAGAGAGACTGCATGGTTTTAACAGCGTCATTCAAAATCTTGACTCTAACTCACACAGTCGTAGACTTTATTCATAAATGTAGTATATTTATAATTGGGAAAGTGGACATGAAAATTACAGTACATTAATTGCGCAAGACTTTCACAATAATCATATCAAGTAGGCATTTTTGTTATTAAAATCAGAAATATAATTGGAAACAACTTATACAGATTATTTCAACACTGACTGGACTAAACAGGTGGAGAGCAATCTAAATACCAAATTACATTTTTAGACATAAAGTTACTGACATTTAACAATGAATTAGAGAGATGATATATTGTAAAGACACAATATATATATATATATATATATATATATATATATATATATATATATATATATATATATATATATATATATATATATTTTGGTAGCAGTCTTTCCTGTAGACATATATTATTAAAAATGACCGAAAAAGTTGATTTTTCAGTTACCATCAACAGTGAAAAGAAATATAAGAAAGATTGATAAAATTCGCATTAGAATTATTAATCTTACTTTTTCGGTCATATTTAATAATAATAATATATATATATATATATATATATATATATATATATATATATATATATATATATATATATATATATATATATATATATATATATACAAAATTAGGATGACGAAACAATTAGCAGTGGAACTAATATCAACTAATCATACCATGACGTTGTGTATATTTGCGCTCACTCAACATTCTACGCACTTAGACAGTGTTTAAATCTGTTTATTCAAGCTAAGAGCTGATATCCTACACCAGTTGCCTTTAACACTGGGCTCGATCATATTGTTTATTATGAGGAAGTTTTAATAGCGTATATTATATTTAATATTAAACAATATTTCCATCAAATACTGAGTGATGCTGGAGTTATATTTGCTATCCTAAAGTTGCCTCAGATCATGGGACTTAAAATTTGAAATATGTTTATTGAGGTAAACTTGAAACCCCATTATACCTCAATAATGGGGAGGTAAACCCCATTATTGAGGTAAACTCATCCACATACAAAGTAGATGAGGTGGCTCAAGGTATTCTCACCCCGTTCAATACAACTTGTTCATACACACTCATACACACACACATACATCACAAACAACATATTTCGGGACACTGCTTGATAAACATACACAGTGCTACCTGTAGGATACCAAGCACACACACGTTTGTACTTACTTAAGTACATAGACATAAATAACAATCAAGTGTCTATACAGATTGACATTTAGACAAGTCACCAAAAGCTTTGCACAATCTTGGTGAACAAATTCTGATATCTCTATTCAGGATATCATTCGTCTTTGTGACACCTGCAGGCTATTTGTCCAGCAACGCTCCTTATCTCAGAAGACCTGTTTTTTTTTAACATGTATTTACTGTGAAAACGTTTTTGAACTGAATGATGAGATGATGAGCCTGAAAAAGGAGCCATCAGAGTGGGAATAGGGCGTGGCTGACCGTCTTGTGTTATGGGTTAAAAAATCTGAATTTACCTGTGGGTTGCCAGCTATAGGAGCCTCGACGGGGGGTCGGGGGGGACAGGAAGCCGGCTGCTTGTGAAAGCCCTCCTTATTATTACTCGATTTGTATTACTCCATGAGAGTTCGGGACTTGACAGTCCACCACAGAATCTGGGACTTGACGCCCAGTCTACCACAGAGTCCAGAACTTCACGGCCGTTTACCATAGAGTCCGGGACTTGACGCCCGTTCACGAAAGGTTCTGGGACTTGACGGCCGTCCACGACAGGTTCTGGGACTTGACGGGGGAGTGACAGTGCGGAAGACGGATGGCGGTGGGTGTGGTTTATGTGGTTGACAGAGATAAGAGATCCTGTATACACCGTCCCAGGGATTCCTCTTAAGGTTGTCTGGGATACCTGTTATCGGAAGGCTGTGTTAAACATAATGCTTGGCCCACTGCCGCCCACCTGTCGTAGGGTCCTTTCATCCACACCCTGGGCCACTCATCCACACCCTGGAACACTTATCCACACCCTGGGACACTCATCCACACCCTGGGACACTTATGCACACCCTGAGCCATTCATCCTCACCCTGGGACACTCATCCACACCCTGGGCCACTCATCCACACCCTGGGCCACTCATCCACATCCTGGAACACTTATCCACACCCTGGGACACTCATCCACACCCTGGGGCACTTATGCACACCCTGAGCCACTCATCCACACCCTGGGCCACTCATCCTCACCCTGGGACACTCATCCACACCCTGGGCCACTCATCCACACCCTGGGCCACTCATCCTCACCCTGGGACACTCATCCACACCCTGGGCCACTCATCCACACCCTGGGCCACTCATCCACACCCTGGGACACTTATCCACACCTTGGGCCGCTCCATACACTCTACTTTTGGCATCCACTGGAACCAATTGGCAAGATGTGTGTGGAATGGAACAACGCAGTGGATTGAGAGGGGGTAAAGGGGGAATTACACCCCCCCCCCTTCACCCCTCCATGGTGAAGGGGTGTGGGGGTGTTACCTCCACCCCCCTCACCCTTCTAGAATGAGGGAGAAGGAGGTAAGTTCTCCCTCACTCTACATCGCCTTCTCTCTCTCTCTGTCCATAGTCTCTTCTATTTGAAATCTCCCTCCCTCCACTCCCTGCCTCTCTCACTAACTCTTCCTCTCTCACCCGTTTCTCACTCATCTTCCTCACTAGGTCTAGCCAGTAACCTATTCACCAATCATCATGCAGGATGAATCTTCCATACAGTATAAAAGTTTAAATAATAATAAAGGCCTAGTCGACCCAAGCACCGGGCGACCCGGACACCGCCGGTTAACCTTCCCCTCTAGGTAAACACAGATGATAAATGTAGACAAAGACGGCTAAGCATCTCGCCTAATTTGAACAAACAGAAGCGCTAATCTATATATGATGCTTCAATCTTAACTGTTACTGCGTCTTGGAAGATAAGGATTAGTCGGAGAAGAGTGAAGATGAGGACAAACGAATGAGACATAGTGATAAGAACACTCGAATGAGAACACACATACCTGGAAGACAAAAGAGTAAGGGGAGACATGATCACCACCTACAAAATTCTCAGTGGAATTGACAGGGTGGACAAAGACAAACTATTTAGCACGGGTGGAACACGGACAAGGGTACACAGGTGGAACTTTAGTACCCAAATGAGCCACAGGGACGTTAGAAAGAATATTTTCAGTGTCAGAGTAGTTAACAAATGGAATGCATTAGGCAGTGATGTGGTGGAGGCTGACTCCATACACAGTTTCAAATGTAGATTTGATAGAGCCAAATAGACTACAGAATCTGCACACCAGTTGATTGACAGTCGAGAGGCGGGACCAAAGAGCTAAAGCTCAACCCCCCTACAAGCACAACTAGGTGAAAACACAAGGATGAGGACTCCCCAGTGGGCAAAACACGTTTGAGTGATGTTTGAGACATCGTTGATGCTCTGTTGATTAATGCAACACTGGTATCAATATTACATTGACAACTGACTCTCAAGACGACGAACATAAACAGACATCAACCAGTAAATACCCAAAAAAAGTGAACAAAAGTCAGCGAAGCGTAATCTCGAACTATAAAAGAATAAATCCCAGTAACTACACTGATTAAAAAAACACAAAAAAAGCAAATTATAAAAGTAATAAATGAACCGCTAATCCACAACAGCATGACGCATCCAATTTCACACATAAATCGTGTAACTAATCATCTCTAAAAGCCCCAGGAGACACGATAAAACACGATTTACGAATTGTATAAGCAAGCAAGTAATGCTGATGACCCTGAATCACCGGCCAAGCACAACGCAAGCAAGCTTGATAAAATGTGCTTGATTAGGTTAGCAAAAGCTCGGCAATTGAGCAGTTTATGACAACTACCGTGTCTTGAGTAGAACAATTACCTCTCTTAAAAACACATGTATCAGCATAATTCTTATTTCCACATTTCATTATATTTCAACTCGTAAAGCAATTCATATAAAATAGGAAAATCCACATCTGATCCAAAATGGTTGCGCTACTGCGTGTAAGTTTTTGTCCCATTCATAATCACATATGTTTATCCTCAGTTGTTCCTCTGTTCCCTATTCTTATTCCTCTAGATTTCCCTACTTACCACTTCCGTTTAACCAAAGCGTAAAATAAAAGGCGTCTGGTTAAAGTCAATAATGAAAAAAACTATAATGCCGAGTACTATATATATATATATATATATATATATATATATATATATATATATATATATATATATATATATATATATATATATATATATATATATAATATAACGTTGAAACTAACTGATTAGTTTCGTATTGCAAATGTAAATTTATTTGCCTAATTACTGTGAGTTCATTCTATTTTCTTTCATCAAATAAACATAATATTATTACGTTTTAACCCCAAAACAATTCCTAATTATTTATATACAACGTAAATATTTCCACCACATTGGCAGGAAAACGTCGATAATAAGAGTGACGCCCAAAAAACAATTAAATGCAAGCACCAAAGTCGGGAATATAACCAGTAGAGAGAGAGAGAGTAGTCAGTGTGGCATGGCACTTAGTGCAAATGGACCAACCAGCTAACAACAACAACCAGGTGAATCATGAGCTAGTTAAAAAAAAAAAAAAAAAATAGGCAAGTTTTTGTATATATTTAAACTTGAAAGTATTGCTTTTGACCCGTGCTTGACTGTTGAGTAAAAAGACGCTTGTGCCGCTTAGGAAATAGAACAAGCTTAATGCTTACAAGAAACTTACATTAATGCACTGGCAAAGCTGAATTTTGCATTCATTATCGGTAAGTTTTATTGCAGCATTAAAAAGTCGCTCTAACGACGCCAGACTCGTCAGCTTTTTTCCACGGCCTGACGGCTGAGTGGACAGGGTTCGGGATTCGTAGTCCTGAGGTTGCGGGTTCGATCCCCGGTGGAGGCGGAAACAATTGGGCGGTGTTTCTTTCACCATGAAGGGTCAGTTCACTTAGAAGTAAATAGGTACCTGGGAGTTAGATAGCTGCTACGGGCTGTTTCCTGGGGGTGTGTAACAAAAAAGGAGGCCAGGTCGAGGACCGGGCCATGGGGACGCTAAGCCCCGAAATCATCTCAAGATAACCTCAAGATAACCACAAGATAACCTGACGGCTCTATCGTCACGGCCACTAGTGACATGGTGGCCTCCCTCAGGTAAATTCAGGTAAATGTGTGTCTGCCTGCTTCTAGACATTGTGTTGGGGCTTCAGTGCAAACATTATAATATTAAATTTTTGCCAATATTATTATGTTTTACGAGGTGGCAATGCTCGATTTCCCACTACGTACAAAATCCATCCTACTAACCTACCCGGAAAAGTACGAACCTAAGCAACCCACCTAACCTACCGAGGCAGATTTGCGCAAAAAAAAAATGTATATTGCATTGCATTAATTATTTCCTAGTACGTCGGATTTTTAACGGATTGGTCTATTCCGTTAAAAAGGCGACCTATTTAGGAAAATGACAACTTGCGATGGGAGCCACTGGCATCAGTGCTCTATCTTGTATAGAGCATAATGCTTATTTTGGAAGCATTAAGGTTTTTTATTTTATCTTGTCTGCCACGATAGGATAAAAGCTAATCAACCTGGAACTCTACTGAATTCACTAGGAAGGTCTTGAGGCCACAACTAATGCCACAACCTGGATTTTACTAATTGGTCCGCGTACATGAGTGCTATTTGCTTCAACGGATCGGAGATTTATCATTGTTACCTCTAGTGGTAACAGTGGTTCATTAGTCACGTGAGCTCTTCAATAAGGAGTCCCACAACACGTTAATTACACGAAGAATCTCCCTCAGTTATTGCTTACTTCATGACACTTCCCTCCATGAGACCTACCCTCCATGAGACCTACCCTCCATGAGACCTACCCTCCATGAGACCTACCCTCCATGAGACCTACCTCTATATAACAAACACCTCTATACTACACACCATGTTTGACTGCCTAAAGCTTTTCTGTTTCATCAACCCCAATATTGATCATTGCTTTGACTGCAGTATGACGAAAGAACTCAGTGATGTGCAGTATGGGGCAAGAGATCAGTGATGTGCCGTATGGGGCAAGAGATCAGTGATGTGCAGTATGGGGCAAGAGATCAGTGATGTGCAGTATGGGGCAAGAGATCAGTGATGTGCAGTATGGGGTAAGAGATCAATGATATGCAGTTCTCTTGAGGTCATAGTAGAATTCTATAAATGGTATAGTAGAATTTTCTGGAGTGCACTGTAAAAGGAATTATAGAGTCTTTTAGAAGGAATAGTAGAAATCTCAAGCGGACATAGTAGGACATAGAATTCTAGAGTACATATTATAGTTTTCTTAAAATAGCATAGTTCTCTAAAGAGCACTGTAGAGTTCCTAATATAGTAGAGTAGAGTTTCGTAGAGAATATGGTATTGAGCTCAGTAAAAAGAGTTACATATGTAGAGTGACTTGCAAAATTGCTTCACTAACGTAAAATTTTTGGAAAGTTTCATATATGAATTTATATATGTCATATATATACCTGAAAACTCTACACCCCAGCAAGATTAAAGAAACGGGTACGCCAACCCAGACAGCTCCTGGCTGTCTGGGTTCGAATCCTTCTGGGGTGTGGAGTTTTCAGTTGCATATTGGCTTGGGGATCATTCAAGCTTGTTTACATATATATATATATATATATATATATATATATATATATATATATATATATATATATATATATATATATATATATATATATATATATATTGGCTTGGGGATCATTCAAGCTTGTTTACATATATATATATATATATATATATATATATATATATATATATATATATATATATATATATATATATATATATATATATATATATATATATAATATGGTATAGTGACCCTGTGGCGTTTTTTTGGCGTCATTGTATACCACTGGTAATCCTTGTGTGTTGTTGTCACTGAATTGCTCTTAATGATCCCGTTGTTTTATCGCCACTAAACTGCGTTAGTTTGCCTGGTCTGGATTCATTAATTAAATTAATATGAATAAAAACCCACTTAACGATAAACATTGTGACCTGCCCCGAGGCCAAGCGCTTGTTAATTATTGTAAAAGGACAGTTGGTGAAAAAAAAATATATATATATATAATAATAATAATAATGATAACCAACTTTGATATGATACACTGAAAATGTAATTGATTCGCTGAAAAAAAAAACATACTGAACGCTCAAGCGACAAGAAACACGATGATTTAAGAATTGGTTATTATTTAAATGTTGTTATGTTGTGATGATGTGAGTTGTGAGGAGGAGGAGGAGGTCACATGATGATAGTATTGTTATGAGGTAGATCTGCCGATAAGAGCAATTTCGGGCTCACCATAGCCCGTGCTACTTGGAGCTTTTTGTTCCAGATAGCGAATCTGCAATTACGGTAAACATCTATCCAGATGTGAAGCACAAAAAAACATATTAATACCCACCAATAGACCCCAGAACAGCCTGGGGTCTATTATACCCTCTCAGGATAGATACCAGCATCAGTTAACGAGGCAGGTGGATATGATTGCCTCTCGCATGTAAAAACTAGTGCTTGATACAGACTCATTGTGCAACAGATGAATTTCGAGATGACTCTGTTTGCCTGTGGGGGGGCAGCTCAAGCACGTCTGTGCTCTACGGAGTGCAATACAGACTATATGATGTTCACCAGATTGTTCACCAGACTGATCACCAGAATACAATATGCTGTTCACCATGATTGCGGCAGAAATAGTGATTTTGTGTTCTTGTCTTGAGTGATAAGCCTACAGAATTTGTACGCAACAGGTGCCATCAGACGCCAACAGGTGCCAACAGACGATGCCATGCACACAGAGACCTTATACACCAATAGACATATTAATAGGCTTTGATGATTCTGTTTAAAAGCATCATTTACCTGCGTGATTTAACAACAATCTTTTTGACTGAATGCAACTTCACCCTAGGTTCATGTGGACGTGGCCCAACCGGTTTGGCACTGAGCAGCCAGCTGATGGTGGAGCTAACCGGTTTATTCTTACGGTCACGGCTGTGGAAAGTTTACAGTTTGGCGGTGTACCTGTTAGCGCAGTTTACCGCATAGTAACACACTGTATATTGACCACCCTTGACCGACTGAGCGAAGTAACTTGACCTTTACTAACCATCCTTGACCGATAGTGAGCAGTTAATTGACCTGTATTGACCATTCTGGACCTTCAGTGAGCAGTAGCTTGATATGTATTGACCGACAGCGAGCAGTTAATTGACCTATATTGACCATTCTTGACCTTCAGTGAGCAGTAACTTGATATGTATTGACCGACAGCGAGCAGTTAATTGACCTGTATTGACCACTCATTGACCGACAGCGAGCAATTACTTAATTAATCTCACCCTTACGACCACTTACGTAAGGGTGAAATTAATCAAGCATCTTAAACTATACCATTTTCCATAAAAATATACCTTTTTAGAACCTATTTAAGCTTGAGCTGGGCAATAATATTGCCTTTATATTTACATTGCATATTTGAAGGGGTTTGAATGATGTAATATCCTTTTCCAAAGTAAATAGTCAATGAGAAAATGATGATCGATCCTGCAGCAGGACGGCAGGATCGAACCAGCATCACGCGTCGATAGTGGCATCCTGCTCCAAAGATTTCATCATAAATATATCATGTTATTGGGATATCCTTGTGCACGAAGCGTCATCGTAGATATATCGAGCAATTGTGATATCCTTGTACATGAACCGTGTATTGTAGATATATGATGTTATTGTGTTATATCTATGATGACGCTTCGTGTACAAGGATAACACGTACACAAAACGTGATATCTTGCTAGAAGGGGTAAATGGAGGGAAAGGGGCAAGACTATGACCAAAGTGCACAAATTAGTGAAAGGGTCTACCAATTGATGCTTAAATACGGTTCTAAATGGGTCACACACGATTAGAACATGAAACAATTAATGAATTAAAACTTGCTAAATTTCGATTTTGAAAATAGGCAGACACTAGTAAGGAAATAGGATTGCAGATCTTTGTTTGAAACAAATTACTGACATGTTAGAAGCAAGCTCATTGCAAAGATTCAAGATTGGTCACATACAGGATTGGGATTGGTTGGTTATAAATAGGAACAACCTTGCATAGAACAAATCCACTAGGGCCGTGACGAGGATTCGAACCTGCGTCCGGGAGCATCCCAGACACTGCCTTAATCGACTGAGCTGCGACAGGGTAAAAAGAATCAATACTTGTTGCTCTGCACTGCAGCACTTACCTAGGTTGCTTCATAATAACTCCTGATAATTATTGCCATATGCACGGGAGACATCTCCCGTCACGCAGGGTGCAGTCGCACCTCCACAGATCTCCAGTATCAGCTATTGATACTGGTAATGGCTCAAAAGGGCCACCACTTACGAGCTATTCATGCCCGTGCCACCTTTTGGGTGGTTTAATCTTTATCAATCTTCAATATATTGCCATATGTGTGCAACATCAGGGGAAAATGACGCTTACTCGTTGCCATATATGCAACAGTATACACGAGGCTTCCGACATTATATGTTCTGCTAATTGTTGCAAAAAGCCTCAAAGTGGGAAAAAATAACAACTGAACCATTTCACTCCGAGTCGTTAATTGCAAACATTTTGTTAATTGTTGTTAATTGCAACAATTCTAAGCAACAGCCTGTTGGACTAAGATCAACCCAAGACAAGCCTGGTCCCAGGGCCGGGCTCGCGGAGTAGAACAACTCCCAGAGCCCACTGGAGGTGTGTTCCAGGTATGTGTGGACATGGAACTCAATCCGGCTTTTAAGTAGGCAACAGGCCCTTGCCTGTTGTCCACTAGGTGACTATATATTCACACACAGAGATCACACTAACGTGATGCATCAAATGAACAAATCCACAAGGATTAAGGCAGTGTCTGGGATGCTCCCGGACGCAGGTTCGAATCCTCGTTAAGGCCCTTGTGGATTTGTTCATTTGACTATATATTCCTTGAATAACAGGCTGTTTTAACACCATAATACGACATCCCATAGAAAATGGGGCGAGAGAGTGGGAAGAGAAAGAGGGTAGAGAAAAAGGTAGTTATGGGAAGGAAAAGAAGGGGTTTAGAGAGGGAAGCGAAAGAGGTGATGGGAGGGAAAGTGAGACGGAAGCATAGGTGAGTAGGCGGGAATAAGAGGGATGTGAGAATCAGAGAGAGGGAGAGGGAAAGGAGGAGAGATGGAGAAGGTGGGTGATAGGAAAGGGGAAGGGCGAGAGGAAAGGGGGAAGGGGGGGGGTGAAAGTCGAAGAGGAGCCCATAATAGAAAGGGGAGAGGGGGGACAGCGACCCTTCAAGTGCCCCCCCCCCATCCCCCAAGGTAAAGACTCCAGCACGATAGTGATGATAGGCTTATCAAAGACACGGGAAGTGCATTTAGCCTGATCTCCTCCTCTTCCTCCTTCTCTCACTGCCTTTACTTCTCTCTCTCTCTCTCTCTCTCTCTCTCTCTCTCTCTCTCTCTCTCTCTCTCTCTCTCTCTCTCTCTCTCTCTCTCTCTCTCTCTCTCTCTCTCTCTCTCTCTCTCTCTCCTCAGCTCATTTTTTGTCTAGTTTTAGGACATTTTGATTTTTAAGCCATTCTCCATTTTTTGAAATTTTTCCCCGAATGGCGAGTTTATTGGGCAGCGTCACTCATCCTGTGAGTGGACACACCGCCATAGTGACAGTATTGGGCAGCGCTACTCATCCTGTGAGTGGACACACCGCCATAGTGACAGTATTGGGCAGCGCCACTCATCCTGTGAGTGGACACACCGCCATAGTGACAGTATTGGGCAGCGTCACTCATCCTGTGAGTGGACACACCGCCATAGTGACAGTATTGGGCAGCGCCACTCATCCTGTGAGTGGACACACCGCCATAGTGACAGTATTGGGCAGCGCCACTCATCCTGTGAGTGGACACACCGCCATAGCAGCATGTACAACACTCCCCAATAGGAAGAAAACCCGCTGGGTTGTTCATCCTGTCACTTGTTCTCCTCTTCGTCTCTAAGCCTATAGAGCTTTGTACGTGGCAGAGAGGAACCTGTGCAATCAACATGTCTCCTCACCTTGAACATAGTGACTGGACAAAGAAGTTATCGTGTTCTCTCACAAAAAAAACAAAAATGCGCTACAATTGATGATGAACTCTGATGGTGGTCTTTACGTTATCATTAACCGTGTTCAAGACCCCCCCCCCCTCTTTTTTTCCCCCTTGTGCCAAACATGTTGTTTGGTAAGTGGGCAGTTATCAGGTCAATTATACATCATTAGCATATATTATTAGTATTTTATGAATGTATTGAATAAGGGGGTCGTTAAGTGAATGACCAAATCTATCAAAACTGCTTACGACATTTATGTCGAGCAATAACATTCTGTGATGAACTATTCACTAACAAAGTCTTATGTCATTGTGTTCGAGGAGACATAAATTGTATTATCAGAGATCCTTGATATATATATATATATATATATATATATATATATATATATATATATATATATATATATATATATATATATATATATATATATATATATATCACTATGAACTCTAATTGACCCGGCCAGGATTCGAACCCATGCCGTCCAGGATCACCCCTAAACGTACACATTACCGTGCCCACCAGACGATCATTGGTGCGGTGGTCACGGTACTGTGTACGTACAGTACACAGTACACACACACACACACACACACACACACACACACACACACACACACACACACACACACACACACACACACACATATATATATATATATATATATATATATAAATATATATATATATATATATCGAATAACCCACATTGCATCAGCTTTTAGTGGTCATTTTGGGTCATAATATGTAATTGTAGATTTCTCTAAAACACGGAATAAGACAAATACGAGTTACGAGTCTCTTCTAATACCGTCATCTTGTAAGAACGAGCGCACAATGCTCGTACGATCCAGTATCAGTGGGGCTAATGTTCACGACGTGGTTGATCTCCTTGAGACATTTTAAAATACTGGAAAAAAATTAATTCAGATCGTCTTTAAAACAACTGAGACGGAACTCGTACAAGGGGCAACAGCTTCAAAATTAGCAAATTCAGAAATCACAAATGCAGGACCCCAAAAAAAGAAATTGATGTTTTTCGCCTACATGATGATTAACCTATGGAATCGCCTGTATTCCAAAGGTTCTCTGTATTCTCTGTATTCTACAGCCCAGAGCCATAGATGTCAAAATAGTACTACAATTTAAAATTCAGTTTGAAAATATTCTTATGACACTGGCTTCCTGTTTTCCGAAGAGGTTACCGAAGACTGTAGCCTCTCAGAGATTCCTGAGAGGCTACAGAGAAGCCTCCAGATTCCTGGAGATAGATCTCCTCCGGAGCCAACCAGTAGGCCTGGTCAGAGACCGGATCGCGGGGACATTGATCCCCGGAACTAACACAAGGTAGGGGAACAGAACTATCAGAAGGCACGAAGCCATTACGACTATATAGCACTTGGAAGGCGTCAGGATAAGGGTTTGGGATGGGACGAGGGGAAGGAATGGTGACCAACCTACTTGGACAGGTCGGGGATTGAACGCTGACCAGCATGACGCGAGACCGTCGCTCTACCGTCTTGGCCCTCAAGTGGTTGGGCAGGTAGACGTTGACTACAGTTGACTAAGGCGCTTCTGGGAACATCTCGTGCTTAGGTTCGAACCCACATCACGGCCCATGTGGATTTATTACACAAGGTAGACGTTACACATATATGAATGAGTTATCGTGGGTATAAACAGGCGCTGTCTCGAATGGGCTACAAGGTGTCCTGCAGTTTTTATTATAATTTAAAAAAATAATTGTGCCATTTCTTTGTCGCTTTTCTATATCTTTATTATTCTTTACATTTGAATTAGAGAGTTTTTCCGTCAACCGAGTTTAGAAGTTTTACAGTAATTAGAAAGTGTATATGCAACAAAACCTATAGAATTCATTATGCAATATAACACAGCATTTTTTCCCTTGGAAATAAGTGGTATTTCTAGTTCTTTATACCCACAGAGTATCGAAAAATGGCTTTATCTCTCAAACTTTGCGTTAGACAGCTTAGGGATAATGTCTTAAAGGCTACAGACTCGTTATCTTGAGCTGTCAGAAATTCTCACAGCTCTAGATAACGTCGCCCGTTGTTGGATACGTAACCAACGGTGGAGCTGTGTTTGTCATTTAAGAAGCTTATTCATGTGCATTTAAAGAGCACTCAAATTGCAACTTTCTCTGCGATAACACTTTAAAGACGTTGTTTGATAACGAGTTTAACCCCGAGACGTCTCCACAGAAATCAACATTGCTGTCGGATCTCATGTGCCGGAGTTTACTTGAGAACTGATTAGTAGTTGCTTTCTAATTATAGTTCGCACGAGCCGGAGGTTTCCATTACCACCTAATCGTTGGTGGCATCTGGAGAGAGCTGATTGGGCTCGTTTTTCTGCTCTGAGTATGCTATTTGTTGGGGAGGATGGGTCGCTATAATTGCATATTCAATCTGCATGTTGCTTGGATGCTGTCAGGTCCCAGGATTGCAGGAGGCCAGTTCCTCTGTGGAATGTCGACGCTACAGCTGCAAACAGAGTTTCCTTTGACAGCCGTTGTCCAATTTCATGCATATCGTAAAAGCCAGCACTTATGTATGGAATTTTATCGTGCCTCTACTCATTATTTTATCCAGCAACTTGTGTCTAGACGGTAGAGCGACGGTTTCGCTTCTTACAGGTCGGCGTTCAATCCCCTATGATCCAGGGGGAGGGGGGGCTAGCCACCACATTTTCTCCCTGTCGTATCCTAAGTTCTTATCCTCATATCCCTTCCAAGTTCTATACTGGATGCAGGCGATGAGTCACAATAACGTGGCTAAAGTAAGTTGACCAGACCACACACTAGAAGGTGAAGGGACGACGATGTTTCGGTCCGTCCTGGACTGTTCTCAAGTCGATTGTGATATTTATATGCTATACTGGATAGTCGTAATGGCTTAGTGCTTCCTTCTGATACCTTACTTGCCTGATACCTTAGGTATCTTCTAATACCTCCTTTACCTTACTCATTATTGTGAGAATCAGTGATAAAGCCCATTATATTGACACTTGTCTGACCATTAGAACTTCTCTATATTCAGCCCGTCTTCCTAAGGTTCCCCAACGTCAAGAAACTGTCGTACTAAAGTGCACTTATCCTAACCTACCAGAGGACCCAAAACAGAAAACGGGACAGTATGTCAATTTCGCCAAACGCTGCCATTTTCTAGTACGACGATTTTTGGCCTTAGGTAGAGTATACGTCAAAAATCCGACGTTCTATTACGAGGACAGGTTGCTATATTAGCCTGTCTACAGAGGAGCTTCGTGACTGAAAGAGAATAAATGAAGTGACGTCGGAGGGGATTGATGTCCCTGTTGAAGTGCCGCGAGGTCTCCACTGAGCTCACTGTGCCTTTTCATAATTGACATCAATGGCCTATTGGATAATACAGTGACCTGTAATAACAGCAAGTTTTCTAACCTAAGATAGGACGCGCAGTCTCACTTTAATAAGAATTGAAATCCTCAGATTAGGCAAAATTGTAATTAATTTTAGTCAATAAAGATGTTAAAAATAATAATAAGTTAGTACCTGAAGATGACTAGTGAACTGCAGAGCATCTTAATCTCCGGTGCATAGCGGGGGAGTAAAAAGCAGCAAATGTAACTTGAGGCAGAGAAAGCAAACTTCTTTAGCGAAGGAAAGACAGCTACGTAATACAGCAATACAGTGAATGTCGTTTCAGTAATACAGTTGTTGATAGATAATCACGAAATCTATGACCGGAACTACAGATATATTCTCAATTATTAAATTTTTTTGTCACCTATTATAAAGATCATCTATTATTAAGGTCATCTATTTGTCATCTATTATTAATTAAGTTCAATTATTTGTCAGCCAATCAATGCTTTTCGAGCGCCTTGTTCTACTCCTATTTATGCTTCTGCTACTACTTCCCTTGTTTCTTCTCTTTCTCTGTTTATGCTTCCTTTGTTGCTGCTTCCACCTCCTGCTGCTTCTCGTGTTCCTCCTTTCCCTGTTTCTGTTCCACTTCCCCTGTTAGTAGTTCCCAATTTATCATCCCCTTTCTTTCTCATATTTTTCTATTCCCTGCACCTACTCTTCCTCCTCTTTCCTTCTACCGATCCTCCTTCTTCTCCACCAGTTCCATCTTCTCCTCCTCAGTCTTCTTTCCTCCTTGTTTTATCCAAGACACGAGAAGTGCATTTAGCTCTGCCTCACCGTTTACCACACTCCTCCTCCTCCCTCGCTGACTCTTATCATCCTCTTTTACTCCTGAAATTCTATCCTTAAAAATGCCAGCAATATCCTGTGGTGGTGCGTCACGCCTCCAAGAAGAGGCAGCAAAAACAGCAATGCTGCGAGACACAGCAAGTGAGGAGGACTCTTTGTGTGGTGGTCTCTCTCTCTGTCTCTCTCTGTCTCTGTCTCTCTCTCTCTGTCTCTGTCTCTCTCTCTCTCTCTCTCTCTCTCTCTCTCTCTCTCTCTGTCTCTGTCTCTCTCTCTCTCTCTCTCTCTCTCTCTCTCTCTCTCTCTCTCTCTCTCTCTCTCTCTCTCTCTCTCTCTGTCTCTCTCTGTCTCTGTCTCTCTCTCTGTCTCTCTCTCTCTCTCTCTCTCTCTCTCTCTCTCTCTCTCTCTCTCTCTCTCTCTCTCTCTCTCTCTCTCTCTCTCTCTCTCTGTCTCTCTCTCTCTCTCTCTCTCTCTCTCTCTCTCTCTCTCTCTCTCTCTCTCTCTCTCTCTCTCTCTCTCTCTCTCTCTCTCTCTGTCTCTCTCTCTCTCTCTCTCTGTCTCTCTCTGTCTCTCTCTCTCTCTCTCTCTGTCTCTCTCTCTCTGTCTCTCTCTGTCTCTCTCTGTCTCTGTCTCTGTCTCTGTCTCTCTCTCTCTCTCTCTCTCTCTCTCTCTCTCTCTCTCTCTCTCTCTCTCTCTCTCTCTCTCTCTCTCTCTCTCTCTCTCTCTCTCTCTCTGTCTCTCTCTGTCTCTCTCTCTCTCTCTCTCTCTCTCTCTCTCTCTCTCTCTCTCTCTCTCTCTCTCTCTCTCTCTCTCTTACAGCGCTCTCACTGCTTCTCACTCAAGCTAATGCGTCATAAAAAAGAGTGAGAGTAATAGACTGTAACTGTAATTTGTGCAGCTAACAGGTGTTCACGCATTGAAAAGCAAACTGAGAGGTTTGTGTAAGTGGTTTGGTCACTTAGCTGGCTTTAAGTACAAATGAGAGGAGCAATGCAGTGCTGTGTTTAATGCACGACTGCAAGCAGGGGATGCAGAGGAATGCAGGCGTTAAGACGGAGAAACAGGTTGAGCACTCGAGGCAGAGTGCAAGCCGTAAATGGTGACCAGTTAAGCTTGGGCAATAAATCCAACAGCGATAGAACCAATTTCTTTCAGCGGGCAGTTATTTCAACTTCATTATAGATTATCAAAGAGTCGTTAGGTTTGGGTCAAAGCTCATTTGATGCTTTTGTTGTTAAGTTTGGCCAGTGATGCTACAAGCAATTATATTAAATTCATCTTCATTAGCACTAATGACAGCACTCGTTAAAGGTGACCATTAGCCTTCCAGAGTTGGAATTACTTTCGGCTGTGCATCAGTAGCCACAAGATAACTAGAAATTGGTGGTTAAAGTTTATGGGATTATATATATTATATAGACGAAGGCTCTGTGTATATTAAATGGTTTGTAAAAGTATTACATACCTAGTTTATATAATAGGAAGAGCTTAGAGCAGTACAATCATGATATCCTTATAAGATAATGTTTGTCTGTGCAAAATAGGAGAGATGGTTAGAGTTATCTCGGCCCCCAACTTTTCAAGATGACATATGTGGGGGGTAGGACACTTGGGTGTCATAGGTCACTCGGGATCGGCCACAGTGCCATCTTTTAAGAAATTTTGGTCTCTATAGCGATGCCTGTGATTTTCTTGAAGTCTAAAATTGGGGGATATGTTATCCGAAGAGTTTCATAGCAGTTTTTTTGCCCTTAATATTACATTTTTGTGAGAGGGGGAGTGGGAAGAGAGGGAAGGAAAGAAGAGAGATAGAGGGCGGGATGATGGAGGATAGGGGAGCAGGGGGAGAACGGTGAAGAGGGTGGAAGAAGGGAAGAAATGAAAGGGAAACAAGAGAAGGAAGAATTAGGGAGGATATGATGATATGAAATAGACTGCAATATTTGTTTAAACTATTTTCGGTTCACCTATAAATTTATATACCAGATATGTAAATAGCAATTATAGCAGTAAATTTACTATTTTGAGAATGCAAATATAGTTTAAGATTATATATGTAAATCGTCAGTGAATGCATATTGAAAAGTATGTCTGAAATCTTGCTAAAAATGCATCTGGAAAGTGACTTTCATTTGAATTATTATGTGTGCTGATTTCCTGATTGAAATATTAATACATAAATTGATTTATGTATTTACATAACTCCCTCTCATAAATTGAGAGGGATTTATATAAAATGTAAAACACGTAAAAAGTAAAAATGTAAAGTGTAAAAATGTAAAAAATCAAAGTGTTAAAGATTGATTTAGACTGCTGTATAACTGTTTATCCCAGTCATTATTGTAAGAATTTGTTCAAGTCGTTTTAGAAATAGTTTCTGACTGAATTTGACAGCTGTAACGATTTTATAATCATTGATAAATATGGCTTCTAAATCTAAATCTTGAGTATACATTTTATAATTACAGATATTACATGTTATGTTAGTATTCTTACTTTTTTCTTAGATCAATAATTAGTGTAAATTTATGTAAACTGACTTAACTATAAGTGTACAAACATTTATGAATAAAGTCCTTCAACTTCAGTTTCAATTTCAGCCACGTTATTGTGGCAGTCTCCGGAAATTGTTACCGTGAAATAGGACGAGGAAATAGAGATATAAATAGGGTGGATATAAATAGGAGCTGCCTCGTATGGGTCAATTGGCCTTCTGCAGTTACCTTCATTCTTATGTTCTTAGATAATGAACAACACTTTCACAGTTATCTCCAGTTTTGAGAAATATATGAGCCTTTTTTAAGGAAATATGAGATCTTCCAGACGAATAAAATTTTAATTCGTGGAAACGTATTACGATTCGACACTATAAAAAATATACATTGTGTCTTGGTAATCAATTATTTAATTTCTTCTAGAGGAGATAAGATCCACTGTTAAATGTTAAATCACCTTTCTAAGAAAACACAGATATTTCTTAAACACAGAGATCACAATAGCGTGATATATCACATGAACAAATACACAAGGGCCGTGACCTGGAGTGCTACTTGCCCTCTAGGTTGCAATTCCTTTACCATGTCGTGACGCAGTCGACTAAGGCGCGCCTGGGATCATCCTGGACGTAGATTCGAACCCTCATCACGGCCCTTGTGAATTTGTTTACAGATTTACATCTTTTTGTTATTGCATTTGAAGAAAAGGATTCCTGCCTAACTGTTGGAAGGCTTCACTAATCTTCCTCAAAGTAAAACCTTTCCATATGTAAGGTTATGGACAAAATGTATCATCAAAAGATTTCTTATATTAACATCGCCACAGCTGCGTGTATGTAACTTCATAGGCCTTAATAACCTTCCAGAGGTTCATAGGCCTTAATAGCCCTCCAGAGGTTCATAGGCCTTAATAACCCTCCAGAGGTTCATAGGCCTTAATAACCCTCCAGAGATTCATAGGCCTTAATAACCCTCTAGAGGTTCATAGGTCTTAATAACCCTCCAGAGGTTCATAGGCCTTAATAACCCTCCAGAGGTTCATAGGTCTTAATAACCCTCCAGAGGTTCATAGGCCTTAATAACCCTCTAGAGGTTTATAGACCTTAATAACCCTCCAGAGGTTCATAGGCCTTAATAACCCTCCAGAGGTTCATAGGTCTTAATAACCCTCCAGAGGTTCATAGGCCTTAATAACCCTCCAGAGGTTCATAGACCTTAATAACCCTCCAAAGGTTCATAGGCCTTAATAACCCTCCCGAGGTTCATAGGCCTTAATAACCCTCCAGAGGTTCATAGACCTTAATAACCCTCCAGAGGTTCATAGGCCTTAATAACCCTCCAGAGGTTCATAGACCTAATAACCCTCCAGAGGTTCATAGACCTAATAACCCTCCAGAGGTTCATAGACCTAATAACCCTGCAGAGGTTCATAGGCCTTAATAAGCCTCCAGAAATTCATATACTTTCATACACAGTGTCGATTCCATCCTGTAGTCTAGCTATATAAGGTTAAGAGTATTGTTTCACGCTGAATTCTCTCGTGAAGCGAACATCTAACGTACAACCCAGTTTAATTAACGAAAAAAAAACAAAGGTATCTTCTTTCCAGACTGAAAATCCCCCCAGAAAATACATTACATGAGGATGTGTTCCACATCAGTGGTGGAACACAGAAACTTTCCTACCTGATGTATTTCTCAATGTAAGAAAAGGCAATAAGCTCTTCCCTTATCCCTAGTCTCCTCTTAAACAGAAGACTGTATCATATCACAACTATCCGGACTATGGACAGATGCACGACTGTCCATAGACTGTCTTAAACGACTAGAGAATGGTCCAGGACGGACCGAAACGTCGTCGTCCCTTCACCTTCTAGTGTGTGGTCTGGTCAACTTACTTTAGCCACGTTATTGTGACTCATCGCCTTCATATCAGGACTATGCCTTGTGATGGTACCGGGGGTCAATATATCCGCGGCCCGGTCTCTGACTAGGCTTCCTGGGTGGTGGTCTGGTCAATCAGATTGTTAGGCAGTTTGATGCATAGAATATATAGTATTTCCTGTAGGTTCTGTGTGGATGATCGGAGCATGGACGATAGTGGAGTGGATTGCCTCACTCAACTATGCCGGGTAACTGTTGATGGGTTGGTGACTAACATGGGTGGGTCGGCGTATACAGCAGTGCTTTTAAAACACATGTAGGTTCAGTGCGATCCCAGCACGGGGTTGGATTTGATGAAAAATTTAAACCAAGATGCACCATTACTGTTGCCACCTCATTATGCAAGCCACAACAGTCGGCTAATACCTGGTGGGTACCTATTTACCATAAGTGAACAGGTATATCACGTGCAAGGAAACGTGCCTATAGACATCTCGCCTTGCCTGGGAATCGAACCCGAGCCATTTTGCTGTGTGCAGACTTCGATGCACCTTTGCCATGCTCCTCAACCTAGCAGGGGGACCGACACATGTACACACTAACTTGTCAGGGGTTAAGATATATATATAAATATATATATATATATATATATATATATATATATATATATATATATATATATATATATATATATATATATATATATATATATACAACTAAAACTACAGCAAGCACTCCAAGTACTGAAGAAGGAATTTTCAATCACAAAGAACTGCCAGCCTTTGACGCTCTGGATGCAAGTCATTTATGCAATCGGAGTTAATGTCTCGCCAGAGAACGGGGATATATTATGAAGTGGCTTCAACGACTGTTTTGCTATCTTAGAAAAGAAACATATATACGTCATACTTTTGTGGTGACTTATTCTGATGCAATATCCTGGGTGAATTTTAGCATTAGTCTTTAAGTCAATCAACTTTTGGAGGTTCATTTCAGTATACTTTAGGTCTGGATATACAACAGGATGAAGGTAAACTCTGTATATATATATATATATATATATATATATATATATATATATATATATATATATATATATATATATATATATATATATATATATATATATATATATATATATATATGTCGTACCTAGTAGCCAGAACGCACTTCTCAGCCAACTATGCAAGGCCCGATTTGCCTAATAAGCCAAGTTTTCCTGAATTAATATATTTTCTCAATTTTTTTTCTTATGAAATGATAAATCTACCCATTTCATTATGTATGAGGTCAATTTTTTATTATTGGAGTTAAAATTAACGTAGATATATGACCAAACCTAACCAACCCTACCTAACCTAACCTAACCTATCTTCATAGGTTAGGTTAGGTTAGGTAGCCGAAAAAGTTAGGTTAGGTTAGGTTAGGTAGGTTAGGTAGTCGAAAAATAATTAATTCATGAAAACTTGGCTTATTAGGCAAATTGGGCCCTGCATAGTAGGCTGAGAAGTGTGTTCTGGCTACTAGGTACGACATATATATATATATATATATAACCAGGAAGCGGAGTACACCTCTCGGTGTATATTCCTGTGATAATTCGTGCTTTTAAGAATCTATAATTACAACTGTATGATTAATATTATTTATTAATGCTTACTAGTGTTGCAATTTTAAAAACAAATCACAACAATTGATCATGGTCGGAAATTTGGTTTTAGTAACTAGGAGATTTCAATGCAGCTTCTGAGTGATGTCAGAAGCCAAGAGAACATTTGCTTCTGTATAGATCAGAGCCTTTGTGTTGTCATGAGCCTTTGTGTTGTCATGAGCCTTTGTGTTGTCATGAGCCTTTGTGTTGTCATGAGCCTTTGTGTTGTCATGAGCCTTTGTGTTGTGTTGTGTTGGTCCTTTTGTGTTGTCATGAGCATTTGTGTTGTGTTATGATGGTCCTTTTGTGTTGTTGAATGTTATGATTTAATCAATGGTTGAATCATAACATTCTGTCTCCTTGTCTGTTTTATGTGATACGTGAATACCAAATCGATTAGGGGAAACAAACGGATTCTGAACATAATGATGTTATATAGGTTTATAGCCAGCCTGTTCTCTTCA
This sequence comes from Procambarus clarkii, assembly GCF_040958095.1. NCBI lineage: Eukaryota > Metazoa > Arthropoda > Malacostraca > Decapoda > Cambaridae > Procambarus > Procambarus clarkii. The sequence goes on from NC_091157.1 coordinate 47,419,583, forward strand.
TTTGCCACAACGGACAAGATAAGGGGTACTAAAGCACACGACCCCACGCCACACCACCTAACCTAACCTAACCTAACCTACGCATAGAAAACGTGAATGATTGTACGTTGAAGATCATAGCGTACAGAATGAGACGCATTAGTTGAGAGGAAGGTGGTCCTATTCGGGAGACTTTTTCAGCCTACGAGAGACAGCTTCTGTTTATACCTGGAACATACCTGGAGAGGGTTTCGGGAGTTCTTCTACTCCCGAGGCTCGACTAGTGATTATTTGGTCCAACAGGCTGTCGCTTGCAGCTGCCGGTAAGCCCACATATCCACTACAGCCTAGTTGGTCCGAAACAAAGAACTTATGTGCTTAAAGAAGTCAACCTTTGTTCCAGCAATATTTCTATTGCTTGCTTAGAGAGTATTGAACAGCTTTAGACCTCTCAGTTCTGAAGCCCTAGGATATCCATCCCAGCTTATTCACACACAAAGCTTAAAGTTTTCCTGCGCTTCCTCAGGAGTTTCCTCAGCAGATGAAGTTTTCTCAGGAGTTTCCTCAGTAAATGAAACAACTTGATAGAAGCAGAGCTGTAAAGATATTTGATTACAGTGAAAATGAAGCATTCTGCTTGGAACAAATATACTGATGATGGCCACAGAATATGTGAAGCAACACTGTACATCCACTGTGGGGGAGGAGATGGCTCAGTGTCGACTCACTAGACATCAGATGATTTTATATTTTTGATAGTGGAAAAAGCAGTAGTTGAGCGTCCAATCACTGGCCTCTAATTGGGTCCATTCAGGTCTGGTGTTTACAGTGGATACGTGAATATCCTCGGAGCAGGTGATTGGCCGTTGTCCTCAATTTAGCAGATGATAATGCATTTAGTAATAATAATAACGGAGTCGTAGTTCAAGGGGGCCCGGGTTCGATTCTCAGCCGAGGCAGAAAGAAATGAATACCTTCTTTTCACCCGATGCACCAGTTCACCTAGCAGTAAATAGGTTCCTGGAAGTTTGACAGCTGCTATGAGGTAACATCCTGGGAATGTACTCACCTAGTTGTGTCTGCAGGGTTGAACCTCTGCTCTTAATCCCCGCCTTTCGATCATAATTAGTTAAATACACCGGCACTTTTCGTTCGTTTTATCATATTTACGTTTAAAACTGTTTCGAACTGGCCTCGACATCTTCCTTATCTAGCCCGTTGCACTTTATTTACGACTCTTAGACTTGAAAATGTTCTTTCAAACATATCTGTGGTTCATCTGTGTTCCCAATTATATGTCCTCTAGTTCTTCGGTTTCTTAATTTGAACATTGCTTCTATATCTACTTTAACAATCCTCCCTAAGAATCTTGTATGTCATTATCATGTCCGCCCTATTCCTTCTTTTCCCCCTAGTGTAATGAGGCTCAGTTCCCTCCATGCCGAGGCAGCATACACAATAATAGGTCTCACAAAGGTTGTATTCCGCGCTTAGAAGGAATCTTTGTCCAAGTTGATAAAGGATAACTGGACGTTTACATTGACAATTGTGTAATTAGCTTCAAAAGATTGTCACTTGCGTAGCTAAACGAACTTTGAGGTTCAGTTCCTGAACCCATTATGTGTCTCTGTAACCCCTTTCCACCACAGCCCACGGGATGGGTATGGGGTGCATAATAAAGAAAGAAATTGAATTGCCAGCATGACATATGCTGCCCCTCGTTATCCTGCTCATGTGTGCCTCCAACCCGTTCTCGCACTTTCGTATAGTCAATATTGACTTATTAAATACGTGTATATGTGACATACTAAACATACTAGTTTACCTTGAAAAGCTTCATAGAAAACACCGACCTTACCTAACCTTCTTACTATGTTAAGATAAGCATCTTATTGCTTCGTAATTACAATTATTACTTAACCTATTATAGGTATAGGTTAAGTAATATTACCTATTAAGTAATATTAAACCTATTATAAGTATAGGTTAAGTAATAATTGTAAATACGAAGCAATAAGATGCTTATCTTAACATAGTAAGAAGGTTAGGTAAGGTCGGTGTTTTCTAATGAAGCTTTTCAAGGTAAACTAGTTATGTTTAGTATGTCACATATACACGTATTAAATAAGTCAATATTGACTATAAGAAAGTAGCGAGAACGGGTTGGTGCCTCTGGTGTTAGATATCCAGTTATCTCTCTTCCTATCTCTTCCAATTATCAAGGAGATAAAAGCTGCCTTTCATTATGTTCTTCCTTCATTCAACTCCTTTAATTGTTTCTTTACATCCTTCGGTGTTCCATTTTATTTAGATCAGTTATTTTTTTCTAGTAGTGTCTGTCCTATTAGAAGTCGGAGATTGTTATGTTGTTAAAGATTCGCTACTTGGAACAAGCAGTTCCAAGTAGCACGGGCTATGGTGAGCCCGTAGATAGTTATTAGTCGGAGATCTATGGACAGTTTTGATTCTTTCTTAAACATCTTTATTATGTTTCGTGTGGCTTCCTTCTCCTTTGTGTTGTCTGATTAACTGTTTATTGCATCCCCAGGAAGCCGCCCATAGCAGCTGTCTAACTCCCAGGTACCTATTTACTGCTAGATGAACAGGTGCATCAGGGTGAAAGAAATTATGCCCATTTGTTTCTGCCTCTATCGGGGATAGAACCCGGGCCCTTAGGACTACGACCACAGAGCGCTGTCCACTCAGCCGCGAGTCCCCAGGTATATTTACCTGGTTGAATACTCATCTAGTTATGCTTGCGGGGGTTGTGCTCTGCCTCTTTGGTTCCGCCTCTCAACTGTCAATCAACAGGTGTACAGGTTCCTGAGCCTACTGGGCTCTATCATATATACATTTGAAACTGTGTATGGAGTCAGCCTCCACTACATTATTTTATTACTTAATGCATTCCATTTGTTAACTTCTCTGACACTGAACAAAATCTTACTAATGTCTCTGTGGCTCATCTGGGTACTAAATTTTCCCCCGTGTCCGCTTGTTCATGTTCCACCCGTGTTAAGGAGTTTGTCTTTGTCCACCCTGTCAATTCCCCTGAGAATTTTGTAGGTAGTTATCATGTCTCCCTTTACTCTTCTGTTTTTTCATGTGTGTGTGTGTGTGTGTGTAGGTGTGTGTGTGTGTGTGTGCTAAAAAATAAAATACACAGAGGGAGAGAGAGAGAGAGAGAGAGAGAGAGAGAGAGAGAGAGAGAGAGAGAGAGAGAGAGAGAGAGAGAGAGAGAGAGAGAGAGAGAGAGAGAGGGCAAGTATGTAAGAGTCCACAGCTGTTCAAACCACTACAGGTGCAGCGCAATAACAGGACTCTCCTGCCCACACACACACACACACACACACACACACACACACACACACACACACACACACACACCTTCCAATTAAGACACGCACGAAGACACTGTGGTTAGCTAATAGACACGCAAAGGCTGTGAGTCAGACTCTCCCCCTCCCTCCCTTCCCCCATCACACACACACACACACGCACGCACATACACGCACGCACGGTTTTACGACTCAGAGAGCTGTAACAGATTTTTATCGCGTTGTTAGATGCACATAATAACACACACTGAAGCTCTCAACCACATGAGCATCACTGTGCAGACACGTTTGCCTCCCATGACCACGAGACACACTCAAGACACACTCAAGACACACTCAAGACACACACACACACGTAACAAGTCAAGTGACCCCAGGTATACTAAGTCAGTCGAGCTTATAATCCGTACTAATTAACAAACAAATATAAGTGGAGTAATGCCAATATGTGAAAGAGAGAGACAGAGAGACAGAGTCAGAGAGACATAGAGACAGACAGATAACGGAGAGACAGAGACCTTGAGAGATGAGAGCAAGAGAGAAAAATGAAATCGTTCTGGATGTGTGTGTGTGTATGTGTGTGTGTGTGTGTGTGTGTGTGTGTGTGTGTGTGTGTGTGTGTGTGTGTGTGTGTGTGTGTGTGTGTGTGTGTGTGTGTGTGTGTGTGTGTGTGTGTGTGTGTGTGTGTGTGTGTGTGTGTGTGTGTACTGACCTAATTGTACTCACCTAAATGAGCTTGCGGTGGTTGAGCTCTGGCTGTTTGGTCCCGCCTCTCAACTGTCAATCAACTGGTGTACAGATTCCTGAGCCTACTGGGCTCCGTCATATCTATATTTGTGTGTGTGTGTGTGTGTGAGTGTGTGTGTGGGGGGGGGGAAGACTTCACATTTGTGTAAGGGGGGGCCGTAATAGGGTCCGTTCAGGAAGACGTGCTTGGCATTACAATCCCTTCAACTCTGCCGCCCTGAATTTAAAATCCTCTTTCCTAAATACCCACGGCATGATATCCATTGGAAGGTGAAGTGACGGAACAGGTAACTATGTTTAAACACACACACAAACACACACACACACACACACACACACACACACACACACACACACACACACACACACACACACACACACACACACCGAAGTCAGACAAGGTTCAGAGTTACGCCACTAAGAAAGTTCCCGAGCAGAGAGGAATGAGCTATGAGGAAAGATTATTGGAATTGAACCTCACGACACTGGAAGACCGAAGAGTAAGGGGCGACATGATCACCACCTACAAAATAATTCTCAGATGAATTGACAGGGTAGATAAAGATAAACTGTTTAACACTGGTGGTAAGCGAACAAGAGGGACAGAGGTGGAGAGTGGGTACCCACATGAGCCACAGGGACGTTAGAAAAAACTTTTTCAGTGTCAGAGTAGTTAACAGGTGGAATGCATTAGGCAGTGATGTGGTGGAGGCTGACTCCATACACAGTTTCAAATGTAGATATGACAGAGCCCAGTAGGCTCAGGAATTTGTACACCAGTTGATTGACAGTTGAGAGGCGGGACCAAAGAGCCAGAGCTCAACCCCCGCAAGCACAACTAGGTGAGTACACACATATGTGTACCCCGAGTCAGAGATCAAAGATAAAAGTTCAAAGCAGCCAATGGTTCAACAGATGACTCTTAGAGGCATAAAAGCAATCATGAAAAAAGAATACAAAGAAAACAGAACAAAACGAGATACAATAACTACAAGAGAGGAAAGAATAAATAGAAACAAGAAAAGACGGAGACGAAACGTGATAAAGATGCACCATATATGGAAGGAGAGCAAATTTAACTTCTTCACAGAAAGAAAGAAGAACTTCTTCTTTTATACCAGAAAGAAAATGACAGTAAATGAGCAGGTAATCAGAGTAAAGAAGAGAGGGTTGACTCACAGAAAACGATAATGAAGTATGTGTTGTGCCACATGGTGAATAATGTATATACGAGACCGAGTTTCCAGGAGATGATGTGGATTACTGTGAACTTTTTGAATACCAGGAAGCATATGATGCCGTTCTACACAGAAGGCTCATATTCAAACCTGAAAACAAAGTTGGTGTAAACTTGAAAAGTTCTAGGGAGGGGAAGTGGATACCTCTCGGGCTGAAAGCTGTTGGTGAAGGTGTGACGTGTATCCGAACCAGTACACCTCAAGGGAACAATGGTATGATGTAATTAGATTTAAAAGCTCAGGACAAGGGGAAAATGAAGGGATGAGAGTTTCATATTTAAAACAGGACAGAGTAATCAATCAACTGATTCCCTGCATTAGCTACAAACTCGGGACTCAACTTAGCCAGATGTCACTTGCAAACAATGGAAAACATGGCTAATTTAGCCAGTTTCTCCCCTTTGCCCCCCCCTAACTCAATCAAGATTTCTCATCTCTGGATCAAGAAAAAATAATTTGAGGTGAACAGTAAGAGAATTATGTAAACAACTGAAGATGAAATATTAAATATGGCAATAAACCTACAATAACACATGCTGGAACAGCAGCAACAACAAAATTATTGCTAATAGCAGAGACAAAACTAACATATTTGAAATGGAATGTGATCGTCCCCAAAAGATTCCAGATAATCAGCATTGAGAGATGCTGATCTCTCAATGATCAATCTCCTGATCTCCCTGCTGATATTCATCAGGGAGGATGAATCAGCTCCTGCTACAGCTGTGCTGAAAGGTTGAGAAAATGTCAGTGACAGGGATATATTACCTATACAAATACATGGAATGGCTAGCGTAGAAATGATAGTGGTTATCACCATATATAACCCCACCAAGCAACACAAAGCCCAAGGCCTGCTATGGGGAAATACAATGGGAACTATCAGAAGGTCATAGATAAGAGATAACATCAATAGAGAATAGAGCAAGGGCCTAGCTCATAAAATTTGAACAGTAAAACCACAGAGAAATAGATTGGGCAATAGAAGTGAGAAAGATACGAGCAGATCAAAGTTAGTGACCCTAGGAGACAGATATTCCTTGAGAAAACGCCCCTCTAAACCGACAAGGAAAAAATAGAAGCGAGGCCCCACCAGCAGTGTCAAATCACTGTTCACCCAAACTGATAAGAATGATAACAAGAAAAAAGACTATGAGTTACCTGTTGGGGAAATGATCAGTGTGTTGAAAGTATCCGCATACACCGTCAAACTGAGGGAGAAGACAGTGCAGGAAGCAGGCAGAGAAGAACATGACACTAAAGAATGGAAGATTGGATATGGGGCAAGAGGTTACCTTAGGGGAATTCCATGGGAAAACGAATCGAAGGGAAGAAGACACCAAAAATATATTGCATCCTATGGAAAAGTTCTTCCCTCTTAGGAAGAATATTTTTACGAAAAGTATGGAGAACACACAGCATGGTTTAGTAGACAGTGGAGATAAACGAAGGGCAAAGCCAGAAAGGAAGATAACAAATGGAGAGAAGAGGTCATAAAGGTCAACAAAGTAGAGCTAAACACAATCCAAAAGAAGTACGCACGAGTCATTAGTGGTGTAGATAAGCAGTTTTGAGAATGACTTAGTTGTAAAATATATAACATCAAGAAACATGCAAGCCAAGCTATGAAGAGAGGGTAGAATCTTGATGGAACAACATCGAGGTATTTGAGAAACTTAATAAGAGGATTCAGGTCAATAAAACAGAACACGAAAGGAGACAGGGAGAGAGAGAGAGAGAGAGAGAGAGAGAGAGAGAGAGAGAGAGAGAGAGAGAGAGAGAGAGAGAGAGAGAGAGACAGAGAGAGAGAGAGAGAGAGAGAGAGAGAGAGAGAGAGAGAGAGAGACAGAGAGAGAGAGAGAGAGAGAGAGAGAGAGAGAGAGAGAGAGAGAGAGAGAGAGAGACAGAGAGAGAGAGAGAGAGAGAGAGAGAGAGAGAGAGAGAGAGAGAGAGAGAGAGAGAGAGAGACAGAGAGAGAGAGAGAGAGAGAGAGAGAGAGAGAGAGAGAGAGAGAGAGAGAGAGGCAGCCAGATGTAACATTAAACAATACAAGTTGTCACTGAAGAAATGACAAAAAGACACCAGCAGGAACTAAAAGCAATAAAGCCAGTGAGGCTGTGACATGGTTATCAAAATATGACAGAAGAAATAAGGTTGGTTAGACGGCATTTTATAAGTGTCAACAATTATTTGACAACGTTCCTAATAAGAGGCGAGTGTATATAATATTAGAAGGCCAGTTTACATGGAATCTATCTATAATTTACATGGAATCTATCCCTAATGAAGTACAACAAGAAACTTGAAATGCAGAGAGTTACGAAGACAAATTAAGATAAATCAACCTAACAGCTGAACAAAAAACCCTGAGGAGAACAGACAAGGTGAACAAGGAGAGCCTCTTTCAATGACAAGCAAACAAGATGATATTTGCAAACGTTGTACAAACAAATGAACAGGAGAGACTTAAGGAAATACACATATACCGCAGGCCATCAAGTGGAATGCACTAAAACTAATACCAGCCACTTCCAAGCACAGCTTCAGTAAGGAGCAAGTGGGCGAACGCAAGCATCAAGATCTCTGAAAAACACACCAGACGCAAAAATCACCAATAAAGAGAGTGACAAGTTGAAAGCTCACAGGAAACCATTCTACAAACACGACCTCATTTTCTCACATTCACATCATGGTGATGGAAAGAAATGGGGCCAAGTGATTGGATTCTTTCTCAGTATTTTTTTAGGATATCTAACCAGCAGTTCTTTTAAGAAGAAGATTAATATATCCCTGACTCTTTCCTAACCTTAAATACCTTTTTACGGATTATTTGGGTTGGTAGAAAGAGAGCAAAAAAGACCATTAAAGGTAACCTTAGCGAAACAGCATCAGAGCGACTGGCCAGTCCGCGTGCAACTCAAGCAACACATGCAATAGAGTCAATATAGAGACTGTGCGCAAACCTACTGCAATCAACTCTGTTGTCAGCAGAAATACAACAACAAGGCCACCACAGCCCAGAGGCCAGATTCACGAAGCAGTTACGCAAGCACTTACGAATCTGGGGCCAGATTCACGAAGCAGTTACGCAAGCACTTACGAACCTGTACATCTTTTCTCAATCTTTGGCGGCTTTGTTTACAATTATTAAACTGTTAATGAGCTCCGAAGCACCAGGAGGCTGTTTATAACAATAACAACAGTTGAATGGGAAGATTTCATGCTTGTAAACTGTTTAATAAATGTAACCAAAGCCGTCAAACATTGAAGAAAGATGTACACGTTTGTAAGTACTTGCGTAACTGCTTCGTGAATCTGACCCCCTGGTGTATACGATATCCTGTAACAATGAAGGATATCTTGCATGTAGTGTACGTGGGTGAAACACAGATGCAAAGCTCTATGAACAGATGTATTATATTCATCGTGTCGATAACACAATATAACATAACATAACGTGTCGATAACAACGATAACACACTATTCTCGCAAAAAAATAGGGGACGGTTAAACCAATATTATTAAAAATCTATTTTTTTTTTTTTGTAACAATATCTCAAGTTTTTCACTTTTTCATCATTGAGCTGACGGATATATATATATATATATATATATATATATATATATATATATATATATATATATATATATATATATATATATATATATATATATATATATATATATATTATTTACCTCTACAAGCACTTGCTCTGTGAATTTCTGCAAGATTTGACAAAGCTCTCAGAAGCAAATGAGGAAATCTAATTGTTGTTTTAGTCACAGTCGACTCTGGGGCGTCTGGGATCATTCCGGACGTAGGTTCGAACCCTCATCACGGCCTTGGAGGATTTGTTTATTTGATATATCACGCTATTGTGATTTCTGTGTGTATCTTACAAGCAACATGTCATCCAGAAATGATGCCTGCTTTCTCATTTTTGGTGTTTAGAGGCATTATACATATTGAAATCAGATTAGTTTACTACAACTTAACGTTAAACAAGTGCTCTTTCATGCAACATCTTCTATAATACCACTCTCTATAATACCCAGTCTACCACTCTCTATAATACCCAGTCTACCACTCTCTATAATACCCAATCTACCACTCTCTATAATACCCAGTCTACCACTCTCTATAATACCCAGTCTACCACTCTCTATAATACCCAGTCTACCACTCTCTATAATACCCAGTCTACCACTCTCTATGATACCCAGTCTACCACTCTCTATAATACCCAGTCTACCACTCTCTATAATACCCAGTCTACCACTCTCTATAATACCCAGTCTACCACTCTCTATAATACCCAGTCTACCACTCTCTATAATACCCAGTCTACCACTCTCTATAATACCCAGTCTACCACTCTCTATAATACCCAGTCTACCACTCTCTATAATACCCAGTCTACCACTCTCAATAATACCCAGTCTACCACTCTCTATAATACCCAGTCTTCCACTCTCTATAATACCCAGTCTACTACTCTCTATAATACCCAGTCTACCACTCTCTATAATACCCAGTCTACCACTCTCTATAATACCCAGTCTACCACTCTCTATAATACCCAGTCTACCACTCTCTATAATACCCAGTCTACCACTCTCTATAATACCCAGTCTACCACTCTCTATAATACCCAGTCTACCACTCTCTATAATACCCAGTCTACCACTCTCTATAATACCCAGTCTACTACTCTCTATAATACCCAGTCTACCACTCTCTATAATACCCAGTCTACCACTCTCTATAATACCCAGTCTACCACTCTCTATAATACCCAGTCTACCACTCTCTATAATACCCAGTCTACCACTCTCTATAATACCCAGTCTACCACTCTCTATAATACCCAGTCTACCACTCTCTATAATACCCAGTCTACCACTCTTATAATACCCAGTCTACCACTCTCTATAATACCCAGTCTACTACTCTCTATAATACCCAGTCTACCACTCTCTATAATACCCAGTCTACCACTCTTTATAATACCCAGTCTACCACTCTCTATAATACCCAGTCTACCACTCTCTATAATACCCAGTCTACCACTCTATAATACCCAGTCTACTACTCTCTATAATACCCAGTCTACCACTCTATAATACCCAGTCTACTACTCTCTATAATACCCAGTCTACCACTCTATAATACCCAGTCTACCACTCTCTATAATACCCAGTCTACCACTCTATAATACCCAGTCTACTACTCTCTATAATACCCAGTCTACCAATCTATAATACCCAATCTACCACTCTCTATAATACCCAGTCTACCACTCTCTATAATACCCAGTCTACCACTCTCTATAATACCCAGTCTACCACTCTCTATAATACCCAGTCTACCACTCTCTATAATACCCAGTCTACCACTCTCTATAATACCCAGTCTACTACTCTCTATAATACCCAGTCTACCACTCTCTATAATACCCAGTCTACCACTCTCTATAATACCCAGTCTACCACTCTCTATAATACCCAGTCTACCACTCTCTATAATACCCAGTCTACCACTCTCTATAATACCCAGTCTACCACTCTCTATAATACCCAGTCTACCACTCTCTATAATACCCAGTCTACCACTCTTTATAATACCCAGTCTACCACTCTCTATAATACCCAGTCTACTACTCTCTATAATACCCAGTCTACCACTCTCTATAATACCCAGTCTACCACTCTTTATAATACCCAGTCTACCACTCTCTATAATACCCAGTCTACCACTCTCTATAATACCCAGTCTACCACTCTATAATACCCAGTCTACTACTCTCTATAATACCCAGTCTACCACTCTATAATACCCAGTCTACTACTCTCTATAATACCCAGTCTACCACTCTATAATACCCAGTCTACCACTCTCTATAATACCCAGTCTACCACTCTATAATACCCAGTCTACTACTCTCTATAATACCCAGTCTACCACTCTATAATACCCAATCTACCACTCTCTATAATACCCAGTCTACCACTCTATAATACCCAGTCTACTACTCTCTATAATACCCAGTCTACCACTCTATAATACCCAATCTACCACTCTCTATAATACCCAGTCTACCACTCTCTATAATACCCAGTCTACCACTCTATAATACCCAATCTACCACTCTCTATAATACCCAGTCTACCACTCTATAATACCCAATCTACCACTCTCTATAATACCCAGTCTACCACTCTATAATACCCAATCTACCACTCTCTATAATACCCAGTCTACCACTCTATAATACCCAGTCTACCACTCTCTATAATACCCAGTCTACCACTCTCTATAATACCCAGTCTACCACTCTCTATAATACCCAGTCTACCACCTCCCATTAACAACAACTACTACCACCATCCCTCCAACTACCCAAATCCTTCACACCCAGCACCACCACTACAAAAAATAACTTTGCGTTACCTACACGACTTTTTGTTCATATCAAGTTCCTTTTAATCTCCCAACAAGTTCACAGGGTTCAAGTGGGTCCACCGGAGACCTGAACCTGCCCGGAATAAGTGAAGAAATCCACGTCGACTCAAATACCGAAGAGCCGAGATAATCCCGACGAAACCTTAAGATTTCACCTGACAATGAGTAATTATGCTCGGTAATGAAACTCCTGGTGGAGGACGGTCCCGGCATTGTTATCCATTACATGGAAATGACATTCCCGATGGTCAGCTGGGCCAAGGGTATGGGGGCCCTGGCGGGAGCGTGAGCCAGCCCTTTTGCTAGGAGAATGGGGGGGCCCCTAGGGGAATGGGGGGGCCCCTTAGGACCAGGAGAGGGGCCCAAAGACCAAGCGTTTACAACTGTGTGTGTGAGGATTTTAATTAAGATCAGATTAAGGCCTCCGAGTATTCGTAACATTTTATTATTATTTGCTCAGTCCCGCGGCTAATTTAAACTTAAATCCTGTTGGCCTGTATGATAAATATCAATTTGATTAATTAAATGCTGGGCACGTGGCCGCCTGAATGGAGCGTTTTAGAAAACTTTCAGGTCTTTTCAGAACATGGAAGTAAAAAAAAAAAAAGGGCGACTCAACACACAAATTAATCTCGCTCATTATAACATTCTTTTCGATTTTTGTCCTCATTTTCTAAAAGAGTTATACGGGGAATTATAAGCTCATTCCCTAAATTAGAGATGAAACAGAGATGTGTATAAGAGGGGTAGGTAGGTAACTAGCGCAGGGTTGGAGCCGCTGGCGACGCCTGGCAACCCTCCGCTGCCTGCTTACCTTGCTAATTAATTGGTGTTAGCGGAGGAGCTGCCAAACGCCTCCATATTATAGCCTCCTGGAGGTTTAATTACACCTCTCCACTTACTATTTTATTTATCTAGTTCATACCATGCTTTATTGGTTTAATAGTAAAGGGTTTTTATATTTAAGACCCTCCCTACCTCTCTCTTCAACCCGTGCCAGTAGGAAAACATCGAACCTGGCATCACCGCGCTGGGTGGAAAAAGCAGCTTAATTGCCAACCATGTCATGGTGCTAATTACCCAGAAATCATAATGTGAGCTAAAAATCATAAACCAACATGGCGGCGGGGCCCCGGCCGGCCGTAATGAGGCGGACGTCAGCACCGCAGCTCTACGATAACTCCGGCTCCGCGGCCAACATTCCGGCCGGCCGGCTGCTCTGAGGCCAATCAAAGACCACCGGTAATAAAGAGCAAATATGTCCGTTAATTAAGTCTATTTGTCGAGACAAGCGGCGTTAAATTGTGTACAAACATTACAGCGGTAACGCGTTTGCCTCTCGGGGGTGGGGGTGGTGGGGATTGGGGGTTCCCGACTCCCTGGTGGAGGGCTCTATATAGGGATTACTCTATCAGGCTAGATCCCCCCCCCACCCACAGGTCCCCTCGCGTGGAGGACTCTATATAGAGACTCTAACAAACGCTATGGGTGGTGAAGGTGGGTTGAGAGGTAGTGGGTGGAGAGGTAGTGGGTGGAGAGGCAGGAATGGTGGGTTATCATGTGTTCCCCAGCACCCCACCCATTGTCAGCCACCCACCCACCCACCCACCCACAGGGAGCCCACACCCCGCTCCAGGGGCTTGTCTTGCAGCGTGCATGCTGCAATTATTCCTAGTGCTTCTTGGGCTGCTACGGTCGCTGCTTCTGATGACATTGCTGCTGCAATTGGTACTAACCATTGTTGCTATTTTGCCTTTAACTGCTCTCATCCTATGATCAGTAGCACAAAAAGGTCTACAGAGGGCCCAAAAAGATTTATAGAAGGAACAAAAAGGTTCACACAGGGGCCCAAAATGGTCTTAAACAGACCTCAGTGATTGTCTGACATTCACTCATACAAATGATCTATACACCTTGTTCAAAATTAATACTGATTGCTAGTAACCGAACACTGCAATTGTTACGTAAGACAATACAGCATCATACAATGAATGTAAATGATTTCGGTAATAACATCAATTTCAATGTTGGGTATCACAGGGTATGAGAAGACTTGATGTTTATGATTTTAAGCAAAGGAATCATATAGTCGTTATGGGTCAATGTGATTGGAGAACACTTAACAATTTGGTCCCCTTAAAGGAGGGTATATATATATATATATATATATATATATATATATATATATATATATATATATATATATATATATATATATATATAACTGAAAACTCACACCCCAGAAGTGTGAGTTGCATATTGTTTCAGTTGCATATTGTCCTGGGGACCATTCAGGCTTGTTCGCATATATATATATATATATATATATATATATATATATATATATATATATATATATATATGTGTGTGTGTGTGTGTGTGTACACAACTATTCTAACTCACCTATTTGTGCTTGCGGGGGTTGAGCTTTGGCTCTTTGGTCCCGCCTCTCAACTGTCAATCAACTGGTGAACAGATTGTGTGTGTGTGTGTGTGTGTGTGTGTGTGTGTGTGTGTGTGTGTGTGTGTGCGCGTGCGTGCGTGCGTGCGTGCGTTAAAAAAAATTGAAACTAGTTTCGCAAAATTGTTGCTCGCATAGTTAAATGAATTATAGCGTTCAGTTTCTGAACCCATTATTATGTAATAATGAGTTCAGTTATACAGAGTATTATGTTATACTCTGTAACCCTCTCCCACACCACTAACGAGATGGACACGGGGTCCTTTAACGCTCAGGGGATGACAGTGTTTGCAAGAATTTCAACAGTATCATGCTATGTGTGGCCACGTCTGTGGTAGAAAATAATAATAATTAATAATAATAAAAAGTATTATGCTTTGAGATGCCATTATGATGACATCCAGAGATTAGTTAACCTGAAATCTAATTTTCTTTAGCAGCTAAAACATTCATTCGAATTTTAATGTTTTAGTTGCTAATAATGACAATTAATTTGCTGCTAAAAATGACTTAATAATTTTCTTGGAATTGCTTTTGTGTGTGTTCAATACGTTCTGCGAATCACAGTATGTAATTCCACTGGCTTTGCCTTATTAAGAATTCAATTGGAAGGTATATACCTGCAGGTTCGGTTTGAGTGGTACCTGACCAACCATTGACACTTAAATGCTTGTGTATAAGGGGGAGAATATTGCTTAAATATGTTTCATGGACAATCCGGTACGTCTCCACATCGTCTGGAACATGTACTTGAGCATTCTTGAGCATTTTTGGTGATGCTTTTTCATTGGTAACTGTTTTAATAATTTTGTTAATTTTTGTTGAAGGTCCACACGTAACCCAACGCTACCTGTCGCTTAAGTTGTCAGGTGCCACCTGTCGCTTAAGTTGTCAGGTGCCACCTGTCGCTTAAGTTGTCAGGTGCCACCTGTCGCTTAAGTTGTCAGGTGCCACCTGTCGCTTAAGTTGTCAGGTGCCACCTGTCACTCAAGTTGCACAGTATCACCTCTCAAGCGCTTCTGCAAACTTTCGCCAGCGACTAGGCTCATATTTATGCATCGTCATTTGTTGTACTTTGTCCAACTACTCAAATTATATCACTGTAACCAGTTGACGACCAAGTGTGGCACAGCTTATTCTGAAGTTCATTAGGAACCAAGTCTAAACTAGCTGATTAGACGAATGATTTGCATAACTACTCATGCCGACTCGTTAGTGTTCCCTCAACTCGTTAACTCTCGAACGACCTAAATAGTACACACAAGTGGGTACTATCCGAGGGGTAGTACCCACAGGCGGGTACTATTCTTGGCATACCGGTCGAGCACGATTCTTTATTTTAGCATTATCAAAAATCGAATGAAGAATAAGGACTTTGCCTGAGGCTTTTTGATAAAATATATTAATGAAAGGTTTTTATATATGTAGAAAATGATAATTCGTTGATTAAATCTGGAGGGAAGAATAATGTTGTCTTGGGAGTGTAGCATGCTGTGTGTATCTTAGGAATTCTGCATGCTGTGTTTGTGTCACGTTGACCAGGTATACCTCGCCTGCGTTGCATGCAACATGTATATCTTAGATATGTTGCACATACAGTGATTATGATTTGCCGGACTAAAGGTTGCAGCAAAACATAACAATATCGGGTCTGAAAATTCGACACCCAACCCACAGATCTAAAAATATACAAATTAACGACAGTTTCGGTCCATCTGAAGTCAGGATTAAGTTGCTAATAATCCTTTTATTTTCAGATTCCTAAAATTAGGTTTCTAAGTTAGGGTTTCATCAAGATCTTCGGTCGGTAAAAATATTTTTGAATAATTATAGATTTGGTGTTAAGTTGTATAAATTAATGAGGGTGAGGAGATAAAGTATATAGGATTTGTAGAGCAACGTTAGAGAACAAACGGTAATTTAATTATAGGATTTAGGGGAGTGGTGGTAATATTTTTGCATTGCGGTATTGATTGGGTGTTGGGATTAAGGCCTGCCAATCTCTGGAGGGTTATTTAGGCCTATGAATCTCTGAAGGGTTATTAAGGTCTTTGAACCTCTGGAGGGTTATTAAGGCCTATGAATCTCTGGAGGGTTATTAAGGCCTATGAACATCTGGAGGGTTATTAATGCCTTTGAACCTCTGGAGGGTTATTAAGGCCTATGAACATCTGGAGGGTTATTAATGCCTTTGAATCTCTGGAGGGTTATTAAGGTATATGAATTTCTGGAGGCTTATTAAGGCCTTTGAACCTCTGGAGGGTTATTAAGGCCTATGAACCTCTGGAGGGTTATTAAGGCCTATGAAACTCTGCAGGGTTATTAAGGCCTATGAATCTTTGAAGGGTTGTTAAAGCCTATGAACATCTGAAGGGTTATTAATGCCTTTGAATCTCTGGAGGGTTATTAAGGCCTATGAACCTCTGCAGGGTTATTAAGGCCTATGAACCTCTGGAGGGTTATTAAAGCCCTTGAACCTCTGGAAAGTTTATTCAGACCACTACAACAGTTTCCTGATGAACCAGTAAGTACACTTTATTCCAGAACTAGAGTGTACTCTCAGTGTATATATATATACATCGTGAAGGTAAGTATACCTCTCGGTGTATGCTATCCATTAGTATTATTGAGAAAATCAGTAGGAGCTGTGATGCGGCTTCGAACCTATGCGGTTGGTAGTCCCACGCATTGTTGCTGTCACGTTAGTCTGATTACTTTCTGTGGGTTATTATTGTTATTTTATTATCATTATTATTATTATTATTATTATTATTATTAATTTTAGAAATATTATTACTAATTTTAGAATTATTATTATTTATTTTATAATTAATATAATTACATTTATTATTCTCAAGATAAACTTGAGTATTGTGAAGGAAAACTTTTAATTCAGTTCCAGCTCATTCCGACTATCCTGAAGGTGTTTAATTAAGATATTAATGGCAATATTAGGGGGTAGCAACACTAGTGTAGTAGAGCTACATGACAGAGGCTTTTGGGCACGTTTCCTTACACCTAATGTCGCTCTTCCCCCCACCTAGCAGTAATAGGTAGCCTGGAGTTAGTCGACTGTAGTGGGTTGCATTGTGATGAAGGTCAGTAGGGAAAGTATCACCAAAATGTTTTTATAAAGTGTCAAAATTGAAAAATAAAAATAGTCGAAAGGGTGACAATGGAGATTGCTCTGGAAACACGGAAACTGACAGCCAAACTTTGACCAGAGTTTCCACAGGATGTTGTTGTTGTTAAAGATTCGCTACCTGGAACAAAGCTCCAAGCAGCACGGGCTATGGAGAACCCGTAGCGTAATTGAGAGGCAGACGTTGTCTCTCTCTTCCTATGAACACCAGTTTCAACAGGTCTCTGGATTGTACTGGTTACCTTCAGGTGCTTCCGGGGCTTAGCGTCCCCGCGGCCCGGTCGTCGACCAGGTCGCCCTGGGATAATATTCCTAAACCATATTAGGGGTATGGCGTCCCTTGGGAATGGTATAACAACATATCAACTTTCCTGGACATACACAGCGGCCACCCAGGTATCTGTCAGACCAGATATACTCCCCAAACACATTTCTCAAATGTCTGCCGATGTTACGACTCAATAATAACGCCAGGTAAAAGCTTCTATCTTAAACAGGTCCACATTAAAAAAATAAAAGCCTTTTACCTCTATCAACGCCGATATACCAACACCTTTCATAATTCACAGATCAATTTCTGTTATCAGAGCCACTTTACTGGTTCTCAGTACTGGAGACTTGAATAGGCGCTTGTGGGCCATTATTTCCTGTCCATTAGAAGAGGAAATTCAAGAAAGAGGAAAAAAAGGTCTCATTACCTATTCTGGTGCATCAAGGAAGTGTCTATTGTGGATTTATGATCGTGTGGGGCAATGTCGATCTGTGGTGTGTTGTGATGTGTGGTGTTGTATTGTGATGCGTGGTGTTGTATTGTGGTGAGTGGTATTGTATTGTGGTGAGTGGTATTGTATTGTGGTGAGTGGTATTGTATTGTGGTGAGTGGTATTGTATTGTGGGGTGTTGGTGCCGTGTGGTGCTGTATTGTGGTGTGTTTGTGGTGTGTGGTGCTGTATTGTGGTATTGCATTGTGGTGGGTTTGTGGTGTGTGGGGCTGTATTGTGGTGTGTTTGTGGTGTGTGGGGCTGTATTGTGGTGTGTTTGTGGTGTGTGGGGCTGTATTGTGGTGTGTTTGTGGTGTGTGGGGCTGTATTGTGGTGTGTTTGTTGTGTGTGGGGCTGTATTGTGGTGTGTTTGTTGTGTGTGGGGCTGTATTGTGGTGTGTTTGTGGTGTGTGGGGCTGTATTGTGGTGTGTTTGTTGTGTGTGGGGCTGTACTGTGGTGTGTTTGTGCCGTGTGGTGCTGTATGGTGGTGTGTTTGTGGTGTGTGGGGCTGTATTGTGGTGTGTTTGTGGTGTGTGGGGCTGTATTGTGGTGTGTTTGTGGTGTGTGGGGCTGTATTGTGGTGTGTTTGTGGTGTGTGGGGCTGTATTGTGGTGTGTTTGTGGTGTGTGGGGCTGTATTGTGGTGGGTTTGTGGTGTGTGGGGCTGTATTGTGGTGGGTTTGTGGTGTGTGGGGCTGTATTGTGGTGGGTTTGTGGTGTGTGGGGCTGTATTGTGGTATTGTATTGTGGTGTGTTTGTGGTGTGTGGGGCTGTATTGTGGTATTGTATTGTGGTGTGTTTGTGGTGTGTGGGGCTGTATTGTGGTATTGTATTGTGGTGTGTGGTGCTGTATTGTGGTATTGTATTGTGGTGTGTTGGTGCCGTGTGGTGCTGTATTGTGTTGCGCTCGTGGTATTGTATTACGGTGTGTTGATGGGTGGAATCCGCTCAAGCATTGAATCGGGATGCACCTAGCTCATCACCCATTGGTATAAGACGTATAGCGTATAACGTGGTCCAGATAAGGCCAGGTAAGTCTACTACGGGCTCACCATAGCCCGTGCTACTTGGAACTTGTTCAGAGTTTCCACACGGAATTGGTTCGTAAATAATGTAATTTCAAGAACGTGATGAATCGATTGTGGTAGCTGATAATGCCTCTCAAATTCTATGTAATTACTTAGCGTTCTGATGTTTTTTTTTTACCCATCATGGTTCAGTCGGTTGTGCGTGTGCCTGTGAAGCTCAGCAGTGCGGGTTCGATTCCGTTGTATGACTTCGATATTTATTAAACCGGTTCTTCGAGATGGTTTCGGGGCTTAGCGTCCCCGCGGCCCGGTCCTCGACCAGGCCTCCTTTTTGTTACACATCCCCAGGAAGCAGCCCGTAGCAGCTGCTTAACTCCCAGGTACCTTTTTACTGCTAGGTAACAGGAACATCAGGGTGAAGAAACTCCGAATCCCGAGCGCTATCCACTCAGCCGTCAGGCACCCATTTACATACATATATATATATATATATATATATATATATATATATATATATATATATATATATATATATATATATATGTATATATATATATATATATATATATATATATATATATATATATATATATATATATATATGTCGTACCTAGTAGCCAGAACGCACTTCTCAGCCTACTATGCAAGGCCCGATTTGCCTAATAAGCCAAGTTTTCATGAATTATTTGTTTTTCGACTACCTAACCTACCTAACCTGACCTAACCTAACTTTTTCTGCTACCTAACCGAACCTAACCTATAAAGATAGGTTAGGTTAGGTAGGGATGGTTAGGTTCGGTCATATATCTACGTTAATTTTAACTCTAATAAAAAAAATTGACCTCATACATAATGAAATGGGTAGCTTTATCATTTCATAACAAAAAAATTAGAGAAAATATATTAATTCAGGAAAACTGGGCTTATTAGGCAAATCGGGCCTTGCATAATAGGCTGAGAAGTGCGTTCTGGCTATTAGGTACGACATATATATATATATATATATATATATATATATATATATATATATATATATATATATATATATATATATATATATATATATATATAAACCATGTTGATACGTAAACTGTGAATAATTTACCCAAAAAACCTTGCTGGGAATTTTTAATTAGTTGATGATCATGTAAATGTTGTGTTATTTGATCTGGAATAATTGTTTCCATGAGTCTACCAACTATACTGGATTTATGCTCATTAATTGACAATTACAAAAAAGAGCCTTTTTTAATCTTTGAAGTCGTGTGATGTTATAGTGACACAACACTGTGAGTGATGGTGTCTTGTGATGAGTTGATGGGTGATGAGTTATTGGGTGATGTAGATGTGTGGTGATGAGTTATTTGATGATGCAGATGTGTGGTGATGAGTTATTGGGTGATGCAGATGTGTGGTGATGAGTTATTGGGTGATGCAGATATGTGATGATGAGTTATTGGGTGATGCAGATGTGTGGTGATGAGTTATTGGGTGATGCAGATGTCTGGTGATGAGTTATTAGGTGATGTAGATGTGTGATGATGAGTTATTGGGTGATGCAGATGTGTGGTGATGAGTTATTGGGTGATGCAGATGTGTGGTGATGAGTTATTGGGTGATGCAGATGTGTGGTGATGAGTTATTGGGTGATGCAGATGTGTGGTGATGAGTTATTGGGTGATGCAGATGTGTGGTGATGAGTTATTGGGTGATGCAGATGTCTGGTGATGAGTTATTGGGTGATGTAGATGTGTGATGATGAGTTATTGGGTGATGCAGATGTGTGGTGATGAGTTATTGGGTGATGCAGATGTGTGGTGATGAGTTATTGGGTGATGCAGATGTGTGATGATGTGGGAAAATATATTGATGACTCTTTACGTTTGTTTACTGGTCGTGTATGTGGGTGTGATGACTGGGTGTAGCAGCCTGTGGTGTCTTGTAGAAGGTATGAACTTTGGTGGTGTGTCTTGGGGGGGGGGGGTGTGTTATGATACCAAGGAGGCTTAGATTCACCATAAGTGTACTAAGCCTTCTTTGAGCGTCGGAGTCACCCACATCATTAAATTAGTAAATATAAATCATTGTTTATAACTCTTTTTATGTTCCGGTTAAACACGATGGCGCTTGGTAACACTCTGGCCTCACATCTACTCTGAGTGAACTATTCACTCTAACGTAGAGTGAATAGTTTCGTTATTTGAATATTTGTTTATCATTGATTCATTAATTGATGGAGATTAAGCCATCCCAAGAGGTTGCACGGGCATGAATAGCCCGTAATGTTATTGAGTATTAAGTTACGAATTTTATAGTAACGGAAATATTCACTCTACTCACCTTGAGTGAGCACAAGTCCGGAACGTGAAGATGCCGACGATGACGTCACGTGACCAAACACGTGACTAACTACACACTCTGCACACTACACCTGACTAATCTTTGTATGTATAGGTCATTGATCCATGCTTCTAACCTTTACTCCTTACTCCTCACCTAATTGCGCGCGCGCGTGTGTGTATGTGTGTGTGTGTGTGTGTGTGTGTGTGTGTGTGTGTGTGTGTGTGTGTGTGTGTGTGTGTGTGTGTGTGTGTGTGTGTCTATATATATATATATATATATATATATATATATATATATATATATATATATATATATATATATATATATATATATAATGACTAAAGATGCATCTTTAATATATAAATCTATTTTTGAATGGTGAGTTAGATCTTCTGCAATTACGTAGCAATTGCCTGGTACGTGGACACTGGCCAGTAAGAGGCAGTAGCCATAAGTGGACACTGGCCAGTATGAGGCAGTAGCCATAAGTGGACACTGGCCAGTATGAGGCAGTAGCCATAAGTGGACACTGGCCAGTATGAGGCAGTAGCCATAAGTGGACACTGGCCAGTATGAGGCAGTAGCCATAAGTGGACACTGGCCAGTATGAGGCAGTAGCATTACCTAGACACAATTGCTGTGCGTGGTACACAAGAGGCCGCTGGTGGCCAGGTCCAGCCATACACGGACCGGTGCCTCCATAAAGTAACTCAGGCAGCGTGGTGGCTAACTTAACAATACTAGCCTGTGGAGCGTGCAACGTCGTGCTACACGCGAGTAACGGCCGCGTTGCTAGCTAAACATTGTTAACTCTAGCCCTTCCCCCCCCCCCCTTTAAGGACGCAACGGACCTTCACCAACGCGGTAACGGTAGATCCGTTGATATTTCATTTACAAATTGGGGATATTTGCCCCTTTGGCAATGAAAGCAATAATATGCTTTCTTGGACATATTCCACAGCCGTCTAAACCACATCACTATTGTTATACTTGGTGATGTTAATTGTAATTTATAAACTTATTCATTTTGTGAATCGACAAGTATAGTGTTGAGTGATGGCTGTGTGGGTAGAGATATCTTGACGAGCTGGTGACCCAGTGATCCCGGGTTCGAAACTCCCTCGGGAAACTTGCACCCGCTTTAAATTTTCATCGTAATATTAACGTGGTGGTCGACTGTGTGTAAGCCTTCAAGAGGCATTTTGGCAAGAGGAGAAAAACATATGATAGCATTCATAGACCTCGCTGCAAGGCCTATAGAGAGTGCTATGATTAAATAGTGATACTGGTGATTAATATTGATGTTGGGCCGTGGTACAGCCACACCTGTAATACAGCCACACACCTGTAGTTCAGCCACACACCTGTAGTTCAGCCACACACCTGTAGTTCAGTCACACCTGCAAAGAACTTATTCCCCTCAAAATCAAGGCCACATCTGAAGCTGAGGCAGGAAGTTACAGATAAATGATTCAACAACCTGGCCACATGTACTAATGGATTAAAGCCCCACCAGGTAAATACAAGTGTTTCTTTGTAACTAGATAGTTACAGGTGATGCTGGTAGCCAGGTAAATACAGATGTTTCTTGGTAAAACAGCAATCTAAAACATGGGTTCCGCCTTTCGATAAAGCAACTTTTTGGTTATCTTACTCCGTCCTTACCTCTTGGCTTTTCAATGTTGCTACGGACTCATATGTTGGGTTGATGTTGCATCGAACCTGCCTCCGGGGTCCTTAGCAGACATATATCATCAACGCCGTATGCTATGTTGGGCAACATATGAACTACTCCCTTTAGAAACGTGAATGTGGACTCATTCATAGCCTTAAATGCACGTACGTCAGACCAATCTTAGAATACTTATAATAAACACCTGGAGGAATTAGATGTGACTATAGATCAGTGTGCCAAGTCTTAATCTCACTAAATAGGAGGCCTGGTCGGAGACCGGGCCACATGGACGTCGAGCCTCGAAATCATCATCGCAAGGTAATAGCTGTTGAAAAACACAGCAAAAGTACTTTGTCACCATATATCTAAAATGTCCAGTAAAATACTCAGGACTGGAAATCTCCCAGATTTCCGGAAAAAAGGCCTGACACGAGGCACTAAGTTACTAACAGAGCCAGAGAGCCACTGACACAGATGCTGTGTAAAGTGCTGGAGAGTTCTGTAATTTCTTTTCACTTGAGAATGAACCATGGATGTTCGAAACGTTGTGATTTTGTAATTAGTGTAATATATTCTTCAGTTATTCAATTCTTTTATTCACCTAAAAAACATGACTTTTGGTGAACTCCTCTTCCCAAAAGGCTGGAGAAAGTACTCAGATTGGGAATGTTGCAGCATATCGGGAAGATCAACTTTGTAACAAAAGGTCAGCATGGATCTTGATTTTTTGACGTTTCGAAATATCCTAAAGATTGACCCAACTTTTGATTTTTCCAAAAGTTGGGTCAAACTTTTTTCAAAGTTTGACCCAACTTTAAAAAAGGTCAAAGTTTCCCCAACTTTGCAAAGGGGAAGTTGGGGAAAGTTTACCCTGCCTGGTAAACTTCATTATGACAGGGTTACTAAAATAAGAGAAGAAGAAACATATCAGGGAAGAGTATATTTTCTTAGATTGTCTAAAAGCATTTAACACTGTTCTTCGTGAAAGATCGGTGTACAAGATGCAGAATCAGGCTGCAAAAAAAAAAAATAAAAACGAAAATCGTAAGAGAAAAGGTCCTGGAAAGGATAAAAAGCAGCGTCAACGTCATAGAAAAGGTATCGAGGTATCGAGCTGAAGAAATGTAACAAGTGGGATCCCACAGTTCTCGGTCTTGGTACCTCTGCTGTTCCTAATTTATGTGAATGATCCAACCGAAGGAATGATCTTAAACATGTCAATGTTTGCAGATAATGAAAAGCTGGTGAGGAATGTAAAAACAGAGGAGGATTGCATTAAGTTACAGGAATAACTGATAACGAATGAGAAAACAGAGGTGATTTGCTGGAATTTACAGAAACACCTTTATTAATACCATTTGTGGGTAAATAAATGGTCGCTGGAATTCATTCCCAACAAGTGTAAAGCAATGAAAGGGTGAGAGGGAGAAAGGAGACCAACAGGTTTCTACACCATAAGGGGAAGGCAACTATTTGAATCAGAAAGTGATGATAATTTGGGATTGGATATAATTCCTACACATTGAAGACATATATAAACAGTGCAACATCAGCAGCATATGAAATGCTGGGAACCATTAGAACATCGTTTGAAAACCTATGTCAGTACTCTTTCAAGGCAATCTACACATATGTTAGACCAATACTACAATGTGCAGCACCAGCGTGGAGTCCGCCCCTTATGAAGCATCGAACTATAATAAAAAAAAGTCTGAAAGTTTGCAAGGAGACTGGTACCAGCGGTAAGAGGATTAATCTATTAAGAGAAGGCAGTGGAATTACATCTCACAATACTAGAGGATATAACAAATATGGGATATGATCTCAACATACAAGATACATAGGGGGAATAGATAAGGTGGACAAGGACAGCTTTTTAAATTGAGAGAAAGTAGGGTAAGAAGATACAAGTGGAAGCTGGAAATAAACAAATGTAAAGAAACACTCTTACCCTGAACCGGTGGTCAACAAGTATTGAAAGCAGAAGTTATGGAAACCACCTCCATCCATGAGTTCCAAGCTAGATTTGGCAAGGAATTCAAACATTAGGATTATTCAATTATAATGAAACAGGTACAAAGCTAGTATTACGGGGCCATTCTCAAGTATTTCTTTTCACTTGAGAATGAACCATGGAGGTTCGAAACTTTGTGCAAATTGTATAAATAAATTGTATAAGTATTGCGGGGGGCATAAAGAGCTAGATCTCATTGTTCCCTAGACACTGACAGGTAAATACTGATAGGTAAACACACACACACACACACACACACACACACACACACACACACACACACACACACACACACACACACACACACACACACACACACATGTAGATCAACGTGAACTGCAATACCCTATGTGGTGCAGGCGTAGCGTGAGTGCAATAGCAGCAACAGGCCCCCAAAAGCTGTTTCTGGCGAGCAACAACGCCAGTAGACTGGAAGCATGATCAAATTCAGACTTTCGTCTCCTCCCTCTCCCTCCCTCCGACCCTAACCGGGCCGGGAACTCTCGGGTTTGTTGACATAATTTCAAGCTGGGAGCGCGTAAAAGGCACCCGAAGCATGCCGTAAAGTCTCCGAACTGGATGTATAAATTAGCGAGAGGCAGAAGCGAGGACCCCCAGTGAGGAAGAGATCCAGGCATCCTGGGGGGAATGATGTCAGGGGAGGTATATAAGGTTTACCGTCAAAATTTTACCCCCGCATTGTACGGCAGACGAGAGAGGTCCCCAGCGATGCCAAAACTGCCAGGCGCCGTTGTAAAGCTGAAAGGGAAAGAGAAAGGTTAGTGGCTGGAGCGGGAGCAAGTGCAGGAAGAGCAGCGGGTAAAAGTGATAGTTGTGGGGCTTGCAATAGAGAGGGTTGCAGGTGGTGAGAGAGGGGGGAACAGGGGGAATCCTGGCAAATAGGGTGGTTTCAAAAGGGGGCAACGAGTGTGCTGGTGAGAAGGGTACAGGGGGAGATGCAGAGGGACAGTGCTGGTGATGTTGAAGTTTGAGAAGGTTAGTAGCAGCGTTTGTGCTAATGAAAGGGTAGTTCTAAAAGGGGGAATGATAAGTAGTTCTGTTTGAAATTGCGGTTTGTTTCTCTTTGACTTTTTATTAGTGCCTTGGTCTGTCCTCTTGTTGGTTAACCAGTGGGACTGAGAAGCTACCATTGTCATACAGTAGTTTGGGGAATTTTGATGACTCCATAAAACAGTAAATAGTTCCACTGGTTTTGATGAGCACAATTTTGAATCTGAGCAAGTTTATTGTGAGATTGAAGAGACGTGCATAAGTAAAGCCGTATATTTTGATGAATATGCGGAAATACCATATTTGAAGAATTAAGAGAATGCTGGACGCGTTTTCGGCTTAATTCGCCTTCATCATAGCAAGATTGACTCTCGAAATTGAGTACAATATTCTCTAAGTCTTCAAATGTGTTTTTTTCCATATACTTGGACCAATGTTTATGTGATCGATGTATCTTTTATATATATATATATATATATATATATATATATATATATATATATATATATATATATATATATATATATATATATATATATATATATGTAATACTGCTTATCATACTTCACGGATGATGAGTAGATGAGTAGTGATGATGGTTCAATGAGTAATGTTATGTTGACTGAAATCACGTGATTTCAGTCAACATGATCTTACCCAGGACCAGAACAACCGAATACACATTTTGACTATTCAGTATTATACATGTGATTTCAACAGATGCTAACTGAATGAGCTGAAATCAAATGTAATACTACTTAAGTATTAATGAGACTTTGCACAAGAACAGTGTTCTACAAGAACAGTGTTCCACAAGAACAACCTTGAGGAGTTATGTGGGTTCTTGTGTGTGCTTTAATCTGTCTTTGGAGGCAATAAAGTGAGTGGGGACCACAGGGGCTCTCTCTTAGCTGGTCAGCCCAAATGACAGATTCACGAAGCAGTTACGCAAGTACTTACGAACCTGTACATCTTTCCTCAATCTTTGACGGCTTTGGTTACATTTATTAAACAGTTTACAAACTATGAAAACTGGCCAATCAACTGTTGTTATTAGTTATAAACAGCCTCCTGGTGGTTCGGAGCTCATTAACTGTTTAATAATTGTAAACAAAGCCGCCAAAGATTGAGAAAAGATGAACACGTTCGTAACTGCTGCGTGAATCTGGCTCCAGATGTCGGGAGAATGTGGAACATGAAATCCATCTCCTGAATGCCCTTAGGAGCGTTTGAGTCCAGTGTTTCCAAGCTTGATTACTAAGCTTGACTGCTTGAATGTACATTAATCCCACTTTATTATTAATCACTTTATTTAAAATTAATAATAAATTAATCTGTCTTGTTAAATATCATACATTATTTGCCTAATTGGATGACGCCTGCGGCAGATCTGCCGGCCGATCCGGTTGTCCCATTTTATTGCTGGCCAATCAGGTAAGTCATTTGGTAATCCTGGGTAGTATCAACAACATATGTATCGTGAAGCTCGTCTAGTTGACCTACGAGTGGTAGTAGAATCTTTTTAGCTGACTAGATTGGAAGTTCTTCCAATCTAGTCAGTATCGAATTGTCTCAAATAAAATAAGATAAGTTGGGTAGACGCAGTGTGTGTGTGTGTGTGTGTGTGTGTGTGGAGGGGAGAGGCAGGAGTGTGTGTTTGGGGGGTACAGAGTGTGTGTTGGGGGTTAGGGGGAGGGGAAATGGGGGAGAACATTGTGTGTTTAGCACAAGGACATGTTTTTTTGGGGATGAGCAGAGAGTGTAAAAGTATAAGTGACTGTGGTACGAATTGTGTGTGTTGTAGGATACAGTGGGTGTTGTAGGATACAGTGTGTGTTGTAGGATACAGTGTGTGTTGTAGGATACAGTGTGTGTTGTAGGATACAGTATGTGTTGTAGGATACAGTGTGTGTAGGGGTGGGGGGAAAGGGAGGAGGGGGAGTCAGCATGTATGTTTGAGGACGTAGTGTGTGTGAATGAAAAAGTGTGTGTTGAAGGAAGGCTGCCAGAGTGTGTGTGTGTGGGAAGGGTGAAGGCAGTTAGTGTGCCAGGGTGTGGGACGACGCATGGTTAGTGTGTGTAAGAACATTGGCAGGAAAGTCAGTGTGAGATAGGCCTAGTGTGTGTGTGTGTACTCACCTAGTTGTGCTTGCGGGGGTTGAGCTCTGGCTCTTTGGTCCTTCCTCTCAACAGTGTGTGTGTATATGACCAGAGTGATGTTTGACGCTTTACAAGTATGAAATTACTTTAATTTTTAAGTCGTGATAACTTCAGTATGAGGTTTAATGAGTTCTGGCATGTGTGTGTTTGTGTGGTGATGGTGTGGTAGGGGTGTGAGTGGGGGGCGGGGGGGTAATGGAGTGTGGTTGTGGAGGTGTGGTGAGCTGTGAGGTGATTACCTAAGAGTGCTTACCTAACAGTGTCTACGGAAAAGTGAGATCTAGCTCTTGATTCCCCGACTATTAATAAGCCTATTGTACCTCTTGCGTTATAGTTCAACTTAATTGACATCTGAATTTGTTGTCGACTCTGGCCTTAAAGTTGTGAGTGGAGGTGGCTTCCACCACTTCTCTTTCGGTCCATTCTACTTCATTACTCGTACAGTGCATAATTATTTCCTTAATATATTTAAGGACTTCTATTTAATATTTGATACTCTGGTCCTACTTTTCCGTATCTTAAAGAGTTTGTCCTTGTGCAACTTGCCTATTACCAACAGTAACATGTATGTAGTGATCATATTCCCTCTGTTTCATCTTTCCTCAAGGCTTGTGTGATTGAGTTCCCTTAATCTGCCCTCGCAGCTCAGTTGTTTTAATCCAAATCAATGTAGTATTGTTGCAAACATCTGTACATTTGTTTTCTCTCCATCAGGTACTCCCATACCAGTTAAAAGCGTTTTTCCTTGTCCCAGCTTCCCCTTGTCATCTTGTACATCAACATTTCGCGAGGAACCGTATCAAATGCTTTTGACACATCTAGAATCTTGAGATTATCTTGAGATGATTTCGGGGCTTAGCGTCCCCGCGGCCCGGTACTCGACCAGGTCTCCTTTTTGTTACATATCCCCAGGAAGCAGCCCGTAGCAGCTGTCTAACTCCCAGGTGCCTATTTACAGCTATGTGATCAGGAATATATCAGGGTGAAAGAAACTTTGGCCATTTGTTTCCCCCCCTCCACCGGGGAATTGAACCCAGAACCTGAGGACTACGAATCCCGAGCGCTGTCCACTCAGCTGTCAGGCCCCTTACTCCCTCAACTGAAGAAAGATGCAGTTATTTACTACCCATATGCAGACGAGGAGTCACAATAACGTGGCTGAAATATGTTGACCGAACCACACACTAGAAAGTGAAGGGACGACGACGACGTTTCGGTCCGTCCTGGACCATTCTCAAGTCGACACTAGCCATCTTAGCCATCACTTTTATTTCGTGTTTAGTGGTGACGACCATCACTGGAGGAGGAGCGAGTGAGGACGATGTAAGGTGACAAGGAGGAGTTCAAGTTCAAGTATGTTGATTGAGACAACAAAAAAATACATCTCAAAGGGATAGAGTAGCTTAGGCTATTTCTACCCTCCCTTCTTGGTGGTGTTAAGAGAGTGATGTATGTCGACGGTGTGCAGCTTAGGGTGAGTGTGTGGGGGAGAGGAACTTTTGTTAGTACGAGCTTAAAGCTGGCCGCTCGTCCCTCCCCTCCCCCCCCCCCTGACTTGATTATTGGTTGTTGAGGTAATTGGGTTATTGTTTGACTTGCCGATGGGCTGGGCCGCCTGCCTCCCACTCGGCCGCTATCAAGTATTGCTTTTCGTTCTATGTAGGATATTGCCCGGCTCGTCCGTAATTAATCTTAGCCTGCCGGCCGCCTGTCTTGTGCGTCTGAGTATGGATTTTGACGGGACGGTGGGGTTGTGGGAGATGGGGGAGGAATGGAGGAGAAAGGGAATTAGACGAAAGAGGGAGGAAGTGAGGGAAGGAGGGAGTAAGAGAAGAAAGGACAGAGAGAGAGAGAGAGAGAGAGAGACAGAGAGAGAGAGAGAGAGAGAGAGAGAGAGAGAGAGAGAGAGAGAGAGAGAGAGAGAGAGAGAGAGAGAGAGAGAGACAAGATACCAGATAAGTAAGTCATTAAATATTAAAATACATATTTCTTAGTGTGTGAACACAGTAGCGCTCCTGGTTGCAATTCTTTTAACCATGTCGTGGCGCTGTCGACTAAGGCGCGTCTGGGATCATCTTAGACGTAGGTTCGAACCCTCATCACGGCCCTTGTGAATTTGTTCATTTGATATATCATGCTATTGTGATTTCTGTGAGTATTTCTTAGTGTTAAAACCTTCCTGAAGTAATATTATAGAGTTTACGAACTGGGAAGAAGAAGAAAGAATAGATTACTGGAACACACGTGGGATAGAAGAACATGTAAGGATCGGTGTGAACTGAGAAGAATGTAGAACAAAGGTAAACATGAACAAATTCACAAGGGCCGTGACGAGGATTCGAACCTGCGTCCGGGAGCATCCCAGATACTGCCTTAATCGATCGAGCTACGACAGAAACACTCAGAACACTTGAACAATTGGGCACTGGGATTGCCCCTGTGTTTACCACAAACAATTAAGTGTTGGACAATTCTGCTGCACAACTTAGTGTACATTGCAGAAAAAATACTGACCATATTGTATTATTCCTCTTAAAAGTCATAAAATCCATGCAGTAAGTGATCAAATCCCTACCACTAATGATTAAATCCCTTCCACTAATGATTAAATCCCCTCCACCATAGCCCTACTACAGAGTATCACACACCAACCACCAAACGACCAAAACCTTTCCTTCAGTGATTAAAGTCTTTCCCTCGATGGTCAAAAAACCTTCGTTAAATAATGAAAGCCTTCCCCTCAGTTATCAAAAGTCAATGACCAAAACCTTTCTCGAAATAATCAGTGCATACCCTCAATGATCAAAGTCCTTCTACCAATGATCAAAGCCCATCTACAGTATACCGTATACTCAGGAGATGGTTTGAGCATACTCAGCTGAGGGTTATAGTGACGAACCGATTACTCAGGAGATTACTCAGGCGATTACTCAAGCGATTACTCAGGCGATTACTCAGGCGATGGTAACAGTAAAGTTGATAGTTGCATTAGCGATTGTATTATAATTTTGTCAAAATCTGCTTAATCTCTTCATTTGTTTACATTTCTCTTCAGGATTTGCAACAGATGATAATAAAGTTTAATTACTTCAGCAACTAAAGCAGGGCGTTGGCTCTCTAATTTACGAGCCATTTGCGCTGATAACACAATCACCATCAATCTAAACACAATCACATCAAATTTTCATTCCAAAACCTGGCTGAAACTCCCACTTAAAAGCGCCCTTCCCCCCCCCCCTCAAAAAAAGGGGGGACCTAAAAAAAAAAGAGTTGCCCCAATTACGGAGTGAGTTGTCCCAATTACGGAGTGAGCTTCCCCAATTACAGAATGAGCTGCCTCCCAATTAGGGACTGAGCTTCCCCAATTACAGAGTGAGCTGCCTCCCAATTAGGGACTGAGCTTCCCCAATTACGGAGTGAGCTGCCTCCCAATTACGGAATGAGCTGGCTCTTTTGCACCAAGCTGGGCAGAATTTCAAAACTGCATCACCTTCAAACTTTCCCCTTCAATCATTAGCAGGGCCAAACGGCCGTGTTAAATGAGGCCCTGCCGGTAAGTGGCCTAACAAGGTGACTGAACAATTATTTTCATTTTAACGACGTCATTAGCGCTGCCGGTGACAAGTGGACCACGCCAGTCGTTAAGATCTGGCCACTGATTGGGAGAGGGGCCCCCGCCGTCGCTGCCGCCTGCGGCCCACCTATATAAGCCCCCATGTTCTACAATATAACCAGATTTATCTTTTATGTATAGATATAATGAGAAATAAACATGGGATATATATATAGGAGCATTGCTTGACTCTCACAGCAGAGGGGAAGAGGTGGGTGGCAACGTTTGTTGCAGCTGACTACACTAAGTTATGCAAATTGTGTTCAAATACATTCGTCTGGGGGCTTGTTAATCTACCGGCACAAACGAAGACACAAGTGAACGATCTGTTTCTACTGTTTTTCGTCTTGGACATGATGACTGCCCGTCTGCTTGCCTGCCTGTCTGCCTGTCTGCCTGCTTGCCTGTCTGGGCCTGCTTGCCTGCCTGTCTGCCTGTCTGCCTGCTTGCCTGTCTGGGCCTGCTCACGAGTGAAGCTGTGTAGTATTCTTAATTATTTTTGTTTTAATTTGGGTTCTTCTCTAGTGTGATTTCGTTATATTGATGGGCACTATACTGCTCTCCTGCAACAATGTGGGCAATGTGTCATTTTTCGACCTTGTTCCCTGCATTACCGGACATTTCATTGCAGGCAACAGCTTGAAGTGCTAGCTGGAGAACAGGGTTGGAGAACAGGGCTCGAGAACAGGGTTGGAGAACAGGGTTAGAGAACTGGCTCTGGACCGGTTCAGTAGGCTCTAGTTGTATCTATATGTTCACCTCCTGCTCGAGGAACAGGCTCAGTGTGCTCACTTCCTTCAGCGGGCTCTAGCATTTAGAGCTCAAATCAGGCTCAAAGCAGGCTCGAAGCAGGCTCGAAGCAGGCTCGAAACAGTCTCAAAGCAGGCTCGAAGCAGGCTCGAAACAGGCTCGAAACAGGCTTGAAGCAGGCTTGAAGCAGGCTCGAAACAGCCTCGAAACAGTCTCAAAGCAGGCTCGAAACAGGCTCGAAACAGGCTCGAAGCACACTCGAAGCAGCCACAGTGGTTTCTAGCGGTAAAACCTACCCGTCCACCTCCGAGACCGTGAGGTGTACCTGGAAGCCGTGTTTGTGCAGACTTTCTGTTTGTTTGGTGACCTCGAAGGATATATTTGCAGCTGCTTCAAGTTGTCAAGATGGGAGCGACGGGCACTCGTCCCTGACAAAACACACTCCTCAGACGAACAAAAATATCTTGAGAAAATCTGAGATCAATGGCTGGAGGAGAATGCAGTGCGTTAAGTCATGGTAGTGAGGCGGCTAAATTAGGGCATAGATACCGGAGAAATTTGTATGTATTGCACTAAAAATTAAGATGTTATTTTTAAGAATTGGTGATAAGAGTATTAATAGGAAAATATCCCATGTAAAGGCTTGGTTACTGAAGTTTTTTCCGAGGCTTTCATTGCTCGGTTCAGTTGGCTTAACCACTTGGATTGCTCGGTACAATGATGGCTTTACTACCTACTGGTCGGCGTTCGAGCCCCGATGATCCAGATGGCTAGGCATCGCTTCTTAACCCCCGTTTCCCTGTCCCATCTCCTTGACCTCCTATCCCAGCTCCTTGGTCTCTTATCCCAGCTCCTTGGTCTTTTATCCTTGCTCCTTGGTATCTTATCCCAGCTCCTAGGCCTCCAATCCCAGTATCCCAGCTCACTGATCTATCCCAGCTCTTTGGCCTCCTGTCTCAGCTCCTTGGGCTCCTATCCCAGCTCCTTGGCCTCCTATCCCAGCTCCTTTTCCTCCTATCCCAGCTCCTTGGCCTACTATCCCAGCTCATTTTCCTCCTATCCCAGCTCCTTGGCCTACTATCCCAGCTCCTTTTCCTCCTATCCCAGCTCCTTGGCCTACTATCCCAGCTCCTTTTCCTCCTATCCCAGCTCCTTGGCCTACTATCCCAGCTCCTTTTCCTCCTATCCCAGCTCCTTGGCCTACTATCCCAGCTCCTTTTCCTCCTATCCCAGCTCCTTGGCCTACTATCCCAGCTCCTTTTCCTCCTATCCCAGCTCCTTGGCCTACTATCCCAGCTTCTTTTCCTCCTATCCCAGCTCCTTGTCCTCCTATTCCTCTCCAGTGCTATATGCTGTCGTCATACTGGCTTAGCACTTTCTCTTCATAGTCTCCTTCCTTGCCAAAATAAGTTGATGTGTCGAGTTTGCAATGGAAGGATTGTTGAGAATAGACGGACGTCTCTAGTGAAGGGAAAGACCATTCCCCGCAATGTTCTCACCATCAATCTAACCAGTTGATGCAAAAGGAAGCATCAACTCAACAGGTGCTGACTTAATTTGGGTTCTGTGTTCATTATTTAGGAGATGAATTCCCCCTTTGGTAATTGGTAATACCCTTAATTAATTTAACACAATGCATATTCAGTTGGTAATTCATTTAACTACATTTAACACAATCATTATGAGTTGTGATAAATGTTGATCATGTACTTGTGGCAATTTACCCCTATAGTAAAGACCTCTTTCTGAACCGTGATTTATATATATATATATATATATATATATATATATATATATATATATATATACATATATCGTACCTAGTAGCCAGAATGCACTTCTCGGCCTACTATGCAAGGCCCGATTTGCCTAATAAGCCAAGTTTTACTGAATTAATATATTTTCTCTAATTTTTTTCTTAGGAAATGATAAATCTACCCATTTCATTATGTATGATGTCAATTTTTGTTTATTGGAGTTAAAATTAACGTAGATATACGACCAAACCTAACCAACCCTACCTAACCTAACCTAACCTATCTTTGTTGACCAGACCACACACTAGAAATTGAAGGGACGACGACGTTTCGATCCGTCCTGGACCATTCTCAAGTCGATTGTGATGAGGAGGTAGGGACAGGCAATAAATAGGCAAGAGAGAGCTGAGGAGGAAAGTCAGGTGTAGGGGATAGTAGTAATGAGAACTGCAGCAGGCCTATTGGCCCATACGAGGCAGCTCCTATTATAACCACCGAAGGAGATAGAAATAGGAAAAAGAAGAGGATAGCAAGGGAGCGTAGGAGAAGACAATGAACAGAAAAAGGGAGAAGAGAGAAAGAAAAGGAAAGAGAAAGAAAGAAATGGAAGGGGGAAAGCTTATGTTAAGTCATGTTTGTTAGAAAGATTAGAGCATTTGAGTATATACTGTGAAAGGGAAGAGTCCACAGCAACAAAACCAGGACTCAAGTTCATGTTGGGTACATTGTTTATAAGAATGTTCTTACGTTCTTGTACAGCCACTAGTACGCGTAGCGTTTCGGGCAAGTCCTTAATCCTAATATTCCCTGGAATACGACCCGCCAAATCGTTTAACAACCAGGTACCCATTTTACTGTTGGGTAAACAGAGGCTACAGGTAAGGATTGGTGCCCAGTAAATCCTCCCCGGGCAGGATACGAACCCAGGACAAAGGGCTCGCGAAACGCCAGGCGAGTGTCTTACCACTACACCACCGGGAGCTGAGTCTGTGCTATGGTTCGCTACGGTTCTGGCTTCTCTAAATACCTTCCTTAACAACAGTAGCCTATAACAACATCACCTCGTATAACAAAGATCAACATCACTCGTTTAAAGTCACGCATTTTCGGTCGTATTACACATTTTCTCGCGCGTGTGTGTGTGTGTGTATGTGGAGGTGTGGGGATGTGGGTGTTAGTGTGTGTGTGTGTGTGTGTGTGTGTGTGTGTGTGTGTGTGTGTGTGTATCAATATATCAAGTAAGCTATGTAAGTACGTTTCACTGGATATGTGTGTCAAGTGTGTTATATAAGTCAATATGTTTAAATGGGTATATATATATATATATATATATATATATATATATATATATATATATATATATATATATATATATATATATATATATATATATATATATATATATTCACTGTTTAGTGAACGCTGATAATCTGTAGTAAGGATCTGGCAACCTGCTGACAGATTTTGTCAGATTTGTACCCTTATATCTACGCTTATATCTACCCTTATATTGCGCTTTGCAAAATAAATAATTAAATATAATAAAACATTAATATAAATAACACCAATAACATTAATATAAATATTAAAATTAATGTTAATATTTAATATTAATAATAAATTAAAATTACCGGGTAGTGTAAATTAATTTGAATAAAACCTCAATCATTGAAATAATGTAATTAACATCATAACACACAGAAAGTTGTAAACAATGTAGACTATTGTCTTCTGTTTGACCATAATAAACCCTGCTCAATTCTGCGTGTTTATTTTTTTTAATGTGAGATATTAAGATATATGAGATATTTTTTTAATGTGAGAGGTAAGCAGTTAAGAACATAAGAATAAAGGTAACTGCAGAAGACTTATTGGCCCATACGAGGCAGCTCGTATTCATATCCACCGAAGCACATTCATATATATGCCTAACCTACGCTTGAAACAATCAAGGGATCCTACTTCTATTATATTACGCGGTAATTGGTTCCACAAATGAACAACCTTGTTACCGGACCAGTATTTACCCAGGTCTTTCCTAAATCTAAACTTATCCAATGTTGAAGTTCGTTTGCTCTCGTTGACCACGAGGCTTTGGTTCGATCACTTCCTGCCATCGTTAACCACTTAAGTACACACACACACACACACGCACACACACACACACACACACACACACACACACACACACACACACACACACACACACACACACACACACACACACCGGAATAACAGAACACCAGAAAGCAGGGAGAGATACCAGAGAACCAGGAATGAGTACGTCAGGGTGAGAAGAGAAGCAGAGAAAATTTTTGAAAATGATATAGCAAACAAAGCCAAGACCGAACCAAAGCTACTCCACAGTCACATCAGAAGGAAAACAACAGTGAAAGAACAGGTATTGAAACTTAGAACAGGCGAGGACAGGTATACAGAGAATGACAGAGAGGTGTGTGAGGAACTCAACAAGAGGTTCCAGGAGGTCTTCACAATAGAACAGGGTGAGGTCACTGTGCTAGGAGAAAGGGAGGTAAACCAGGCGGCCTTGGAGGAGTTCGAAATTACGAGAGAGGAGGTCAAGAGACACCTGCTGGATCTGGATGTTAGAAAGGCGGTTGGTCCAGATGGGATCTCACCATGGGTACTGAAAGAGTGTGCAGAGGCACTTTGCTTGCCACTCTCCATAGTGTATAGTAAATCACTAGAGACGGGAGACCTACCAGAAATATGGAAGACGGCGAATGTGGTCCCAATATACAAAAAGGGCGACAGACAAGAGGCACTGAACTACAGGCCAGTGTCCTTGACTTGTATACCATGCAAGGTGATGGAGAAGATCGTGAGAAAAAACCTGGTAACACATCTGGAGAGAAGGGACTTCGTGACAAATCGCCAACATGGATTCAGGGAGGGTAAATCTTGCCTTACAGGCTTGATAGAATTCTACGATCAGGTGACACAGATTAAGCAAGAAAGAGAGGGCTGGGCGGACTGCATTTTCTTGGATTGTCGGAAAGCCTTTGACACAGTACCGCATAAGAGGCTGGTACATAAGCTGGAGAGACAGGCAGGTGTAGCTGGTAAGGTGCTCCAGTGGATAAGGGAGTATCTAAGCAATAGGAAGCAGAGAGTTACGGTGAGGGGTGAGACCTCCGATTGGCGTGAAGTCACCAGTGGAGTCCCACAGGGCTCTGTACTCGGTCCTATCTTGTTTCTGATATATGTAAATGATCTCCCGGAGGGTATCGATTCATTTCTCTCAATGTTTGCGGACGATGCTAAAATTATGAGAAGGATTAAAACAGAAGAGGACTGTTTGAGGCTTCAAGAAGACCTAGACAAGCTGAAGGAATGGTCGAACAAATGGTTGTTAGAGTTTAACCCAACCAAATGTAATGTAATGAAGATAGGTGTAGGGAGCAGGAGGCCAGATACAAGGTATCATCTGGGAGAGGAAATTCTTCAGGAGTCAGAGAAGGAAAAAGACTTGGGGGTTGATATCACGCCAGACCTGTCTCCTGCAGCACATATCAAGCGGATAACATCAGCGGCATATGCCAGGCTGGCCAACATACGAACGGCATTCAGAAACTTGTGTAAAGAATCATTCAGAACTTTGTATACCACATATGTCAGGCCAATCCTGGAGTATGCAGCCCCAGCATGGAGTCCATATCTAGTCAAGGATAAGACTAAACTGGAAAAGGTTCAAAGGTTTGCCACCAGACTAGTACCCGAGCTGAGAGGTATGAGCTACGAGGAGAGACTACGGGAATTAAACCTCACTTCGCTGGAAGACAGAAGAGTTAGGGGGGACATGATCACCACATTCAAGATTCTGAAGGGGATTGATAGGGTAGATAAAGACAGTCTATTTAACACAAGGGGAACACGCACAAGGGGACACAGGTGGAAACTGAGTGCCCAAATGAGCCACAGAGATATTTGAAAGAACTTTTTTAGTGTCAGAGTGGTTGACAAATGGAATGCATTAGGGGGTGATGTGGTGGAGGCTGACTCCATACACAGTTTCAAGTGTAGATATGACAGAGCCCGATAGGCTCAGGAATCTGTACACCTGTTGATTGACGGTTGAGAGGCGGGACCAAAGAGCCAGAGCTCAACCCCCGCAAACACAACTAGGTGAGTACAACTAGGTGAGTACACACACACACACACACACACAGGAGCGCCTGAGGGAACTGTGCCTTACGACACTAGAAAGAAGAAGGGAGTGGGGGGACATGATAGGAACGTAAAAGATACTCAGAGGGATTGACAGGGTGGACATAGACGAAATGATCACACGGAATAGTAACAGAACGAGGGAACATGGATGGAAGCTTGAAACTCAGATGAGTCACAGAGATGTTAGGAAGTTTTCTTTTAGCGTGAGAGAAGTGGGAAAATGGAATGCACTTCAGGAACAGGTTGTGGAAGCAAATACTATTCATAATTTTAAAACCAGGTATGATAGGGAAATGGGACAGGAGTCATTGCTGTAAACAACCGATGCTCGAAAGGTGGGATCCAAGAGTCAATGCTCGATCCTGCAGACACAACTAGGTGAGTACAACTAGGTGAGTACACACACACACACACACACACACACACACACACACACACACACACACACACACACACACACACACACACACACACACAATAACAAAACACTCATTTGGAATTAAGAAACATGAAACTAAATCAACTACAAATAATTCATGACTATCACTTTATATCTTAGTTCTGTATTTGTTTGGTTTTTGGTTTTTAATACCCGTCATATTTTTAACTCCTAGCATATTCTTAACACCTGAATATTCTATTCATATGTTATTGTTAACTCTTTTCACTGTACGCAGAGAGTAATCACACTACTGTGATGCATCATTGTGATAATACGTAGTAACCGTGATGTGGGCTCGAACCTGCGCCCTGGGTGTTCCCAGGCTCAAGCTGTGTCATCTAGGTGACACAGCCAGAGTGCAGGGGGGTGGGGGAGGGGGTGGGGGAGGGGGTGGGGGAGGGAGGATTGTGTTTGAAACTCTGGTTTGGCTTCAGTGAAAGCCTCAAGAATCCTAGAGGGTGCAGTAGTACCCCAGGCTGCAATCATTTTGACCATATCATGGCCTGGTTCTTTAGAGTGTGTGTCTGGGAATATACCCAAAGCGCAGAGGTTCGAATCCTTATCACAGCTCCTACGGATTCTCTCATTTTTCATATTTTTAACATCTGTCATTGTTTATACCAGTTATATTGTTAACAAATTGTTATCAATACCTGTCCTAACCCTATCCCAATACCTGCCTTACCCCAATATCTGCCTTAAACCAATATCCTTAACCTTATCCAATATAATACCTGTCCTATCCTTACCCCAATACCTGCCTTACCCCAATATCTGCCTTAAACCAATATCCTTAACCCTATCCAATATAATACCTGCCCTATTCTTAACCCTTCTTGCGAATAGAGCTGTCGTGAGTAGTTTTTTCTCTCTCTGACTTTTACATTGGGTCAGGCGTTGACAGAAAGCCATCCGTAGCGGCATATTGGTACACAGAGCCCTAGTGCCCCGTGTACCATTGTATCCCACAATACCCTGCCCGTCATTCATGACGCCTCTACACGCACTCCACACAAAGAAGAGTGTGGGCATTCAGACTTCATGATGCAATATGTTGACTCGAAACTGCAAGTGCATTTTCAACACTTTTTCGTTCGATATTTAATGCAGGAATTTGGTAGAGCTTTCAATCGAGATTGATTAAAATATTTATTAAATGACTCTCCATGCGTAATTAAATATGATATTAGCCGTCTTCTGGGCCCACTCTTTCCTCACACATGGGTTCTCGCTTTCCTCATTTTCCCCAGATCGTCCAGCAGTGGCGTCTTATTATGTCCTTCAAGATAAGAGCAGACCATTTAATATTGCAATCTCTTCCAGTTCGGCGTCCTCTCACACTAGCTTTCATTCTCACGATAGTTCTTGCTCTCTCACTAGTTCTCACTCTCCTTTTCACTAGTACTCTCTCTCTCTCTCTCTCTCTCTCTCTCTCTCTCTCTCTCTCTCTCTCTCTCTCTCTCTCTCTCTCTCTCTCTCTCTCTCTCTCTCTCTCTCTCTCTCTCCCCCCCATTAACCCTAACCCACACTATCTACACTCCCAATGTCTCTCATTGAATTACTTCCCTCTACTAGTGTTCAAAGACAGTAATTCCCTTCCACTAGTATTCAAACACAAACGCCTTAAAACACATCAATATACTTGCGAAATATATCATACACATGTCAAAGAATGTAGAACAGGCTTGGGTTTGACCCACAGAAGCAAATTAGCGTCACGCAGGCAAATCACATCTCCAAACCCTTTCCATCAGCAATGAGAAGCTATACCTGCTTCTCTCGTCAAGCACTTAAGGAAAGGCCTGACGAGCCTGGATAGCTGCGTCTTATTGCGTATACTTGTTACGCAATAGTCTCGCGCTGCCTTTCAGTAAGATTTCTAGGTAGGTTTCCCTTGTTAGATGATGCTGTGTTGCATCCTGCAGCTTCGGTAGACTGGTAGGAGATGAAGATCTGTTTGGCATCAACATCAGTTTGGTTTGAGCCACAAAGGTCTTCAAGGCAAGCAAGAAGGTTGCTTCCTCTCCTAGCACTTACTAAGTCCTCTTAACACTTGCATAGTTCTGAGGGGTACACTAGGCTCTTGTGGTGAGGAAACGCATAATTTCCACCTCTGGTCTGGCACTTAATGTTTGTGGCGACAAGAATTCTTCATTCTTCAGAGAGACTAATTGGTGGTTTCCTCAGCTTGAAGTCTTCGAACTGGGACTTCCAAAGACTTTCAGAGTGTTGCGACGAATAGCGTCATCAGTGGGTGTTGATTCGTTCTACTAGAATCTGTCAGAAGGTCTTGAATTTGTCCACCTTCTGGATAGTCTTAATTGCCTGAAGACCTACAAAAGTCATTGTCTTGAAGGCAATTTTTTCCCGCAATTTTTATCGAAAGGACTGAGCAAGTTTTTCTGTCATAATTTACATGATTTTTTACATTTTGTTAATAAATATATTATCGTGTAGGATTTTTATGTTAATGTATTGCATTTCTACGGCGCCATTAACCTCGGTTTTATGGTACAAGATATTTTCACAATTAGTCATTCAGTTAGCCCTTCCTATGACGTGATCAACCGGGCTGTGATTCTTACATCAAACTGCGAGCAGCTGCGTCTAAGAGCCCGGTTGACCAGACCAGCAACCAGCTGGCCTGGTCAGAGACCGGGCCGCAGGCACGTTGATCCCTGAAAACCAACCCGTCACTTTCCCCTCACCAAGACCATTAGTTTCTCACTTTCACCATACTGTTCCTTTCATCAGTGTCTTGACCCTCAAATTGTGCCCTTTCACCCCCTTTCCCCAACCCTTCACTACCTTCACTAAACAATGGACAGAGTTTCTTTCACCCTATGCCCCTGTTACCTAGCAGTAAATAGGTACCTGGGTGTTAGTCAGCTGTCACGGGCTGCTTCCTGGGGGTGGAGGACTGGTCGATGACCGGGCATCTAAAACCGGGCATCTAAAACCGGGCATTCGATGACACTAAAAAGATCCGAAATCATCTCAAGATAACCTCAAGATAACCCCTTTACACCTCTCTCCTTCGCCCTGACACTCATACAACTACACCAATCTCTCTTCTCATTAGCCCTTTCTCCCCCTTTACCCTTTCTCCCCCTTTACCCTTTCACCAGTTCCTCACCCTTCTCATTCCCTGTAACCACCCAATACACTGAAGGAGTCATCACCGCAGGGGACTGCAGAGTTGCAAATTCCACAGGAGACTCCCTGAAATAACATCAACCCTAGTCAATCTATATTTACCATCTATTGTCTCCTGTAATCAATTCCTGGCGTTACGCGCATGCCGGCGGTGGGTCGCTTTTATGGGGTCATATTGACAGCCTCCGAACGATGGGATTCTTGTTGCAAAATGGGGGGACGAATGGCCATGAATCTCCTTTATGATGAGGTACTCATTGAGTGCAATTGGAAATGGTGGGAACGTAATCAGCTGATCAAGGCGAAGCCATCAGCTGACTGGCACACTCTCGGCTGATCAATTTATTAAAACACAACCAGTCAAATGATCAGACTTGTACAATGTGACACAGTTGTGACACAGCATGATGGGGTTCCTGGCAGCACGCGTGTGTCACACAGCAACTTTCCTGCTGTGTCGGAAGCCGGTCGACCGAGCGGACAGCACGCTGGACTTGTGATCCTGTGGTCCTGGGTTCGTTCCCAGGCGCCGGCGAGAAACAATGGGCAGAGTTTCTTTCACCCTATGCCCCTGTTACCAAGCAATAAAATAGGTACCTGGGTGTTAGTCAGCTGTCACGGGCTGCTTCCTGGGGGTGGAGGCCTGGTCGAGGACCGGGTCGCGGGGACACTAAAAAGCCCCGAAATCCTCTCAAGATAACCTCCTCGATGGCAGGAGATGGGTTCAAAGGACCTGAAACACGTCTAGTCAGACGCACTTTGCGTCTTGGGGCTGACGCAAGACGTATATAGAGACGCTTGACATGGAGCTGTAGTACAAGACATCGAGCAGCTGTAGCTAGTGCCTATCAGGGGCTGTTGACCAAACCACACACTAGAAAGCGAAGAGACGACGACGTTTCGGTCCGTCCTGGACCATTCTCAAGTCGATTGTCGACTTGACCTGAGAATGGTCCAGGACGGACCGAAACGTCGCCGTCTCTTTACTCTATAGTGTGTGGTTTGGTCAACATATTTCAGCGACGTTATCGTGACTCCTCGTCTACATATCAGGGGCTTTCCAGACACTCAGAGTTGCATAGTTGCATAGTCTAGGGTACCTAAATAAAGGTATATGTACCTATGCAAGCTATCAGAAAGAAGCGAGGGTTGTAGGTAATGAAGTTATAAATTGTTTCTCTGTTTAATTTGTTATTTGTCGAGTAATTTGTTCTCTTATATGGATAAAGTCCCTATATTGTGTTTGTTATAAGGTCTGAACATTAGATAGGTATACGGGTGTATCCAACTTCTTTGTGTGTGTGTGTATATATATATATATATATATATATATATATATATATATATATATATATATATAT
Source organism: Procambarus clarkii (assembly GCF_040958095.1). NCBI lineage: Eukaryota > Metazoa > Arthropoda > Malacostraca > Decapoda > Cambaridae > Procambarus > Procambarus clarkii. Next base: position 47,463,213 of record NC_091157.1, read on the forward strand.
ATATTTATATATATATATATACATATATATATATATATATATATATATATATATATATATATATATATATATATATATATATAATAAAAGCTTACCTTTGCTTTAGTTTATATTCAAAACTAAAGTATGCTTGCTGCCTGGTCACTAAGCTATTGTGGACGTCTTAATAATCCTCAAGAGGATGATAGGCCTTAAGTCCAACACCAGTCCAACCTCAAAGGGAAATTTGAACAGGTTATTCCTGCGAACTTCAACACCTGTGACTGCTGTGGGCGATTCCCACCTGGCTTGTTGCTAGGCTATGCATGAAGGGAAAAATATTGGCAGTAGTTTAATTCCTGTAATTTTTCTTCCTGTATGTAGAGTGGCACTGTGTTGACACTATATCTATTAATTAATTTGTGTATGATTTCCAGCCTGTGTGTCAAAGAGGCTATTGGCTGCGTCAACGCACACACACACACACACACACACACACACACACACACACACACACACACACACACACACACACACACACACACACACACACACACACTCACTCACACACACATTCACACACACATTTATGTATATTTAGGCAGTGATGTGGTGGAGGTTGACTCCATACACCGTTTTAAATGTAGATATGATAGAGCCCAGTAGGCTCAGGAATCTGTACACCAGTTAATTGACAGTTGAGAGGCGGGACCAAAGAGCCAGAGCTCAATCCCCGCAAGCACAACTAGGTGAGTTCACACACACACACACACACACACACACACACACACACACACACACACACACACACACACACACACACACACACACACACACACACACACAGTGCATGCTTCCGCGTTTTAATGTATTCATTATTTAAATCATTCATTTATATATGCATCGCTATTTTCGTTTATTATCTTTGACTAATGGAATAACCATAGCTTTATAAACAATGGATATAAATTGAATAAGTTTAGATTCAGGAAAGACCTGGGTAAATACTGGTTTGGAAAAAAGGTTTGTTGATTTATGGACTACATTACCAGAAAAAATCATAAATGTAAAATCACTTAACAATTTTAAACGAATTTTATAGACATTAAATGAGCTTGAATGGATGTAAAAAAAAGAGAGAACTGTCTCTTATTGTCTAATAAGACTCCTGCGGTATATTTTATTATGTTTCTATTAATAAAATTACCTAAGCTGAGTCTATAGAGAGTCTCTGTGGACGTCGAATTCAGCCTTTGGCCATCAGACTCAGCCTGTGGGCCACCAAACTCAGCCTGTGGGCCACCAAACTCAGCCTGTGGGCCACCAAACTCAGCCTGTGGGCCACCAAACTCAGCCTGTGGGCCACCAAACTCAGCCTGTGGGCCACCAAACTCAGCCTGTGGGCCACCAAACTCAGCCTTTGGGCCACCACACTCAGCCTATGGCCAAATAAGCCTCTTAGTGTTCTACCAACGTTTCACCACCAGCTGGTGAACTTGAAACTTGAAACGTTCTCTCTTGTGTCGGGCGAACACAACAGCCGAGGGCCTCGACCCGACTGAAAACGTTCGCTGTGAAACGTTTTTGTATTTTGGTAGACGTGGGTGTCACCTGTCCCGGTAAAACTTTTTGTATTCTTTCATTTTCTTGTATTGTATGTATTCTTTCATTGTATTCTTTTCATTTTTTGTACCTTACAGCCCTCATTTGTTTTTTCATACGTAGGTAGATTTTTTTTATTAGTAAAAGATTTAATTTACTTAGTAAAAGTAAATGAATTTACTTAGTAAAAGTAGATGAAGGTTATTTAGTAAAAGTAAATGAATTTACTTTTTCATTTCGAAGTTTAAAAAGTAAATGAATTCTTAGTCAAAGAATTCATTTACTAATAAATATATTTTAATAATAGTAAAAGATTTTATTTACTAATGCATTTCTTTTACTAATAGTAAACGATAAATTTACTAATGAAAATACTTTTACTAATATTAAAATATTTAATTTACTAATAATTTTGTTTACTAATAGTAAAAGAATTCATTTATTAAGAAATTTACTTTACTAGTAGTAAATAGATTCTAAATTTATTAGAATTTATTTATTAGTAAATTAATTCTAATACATGCGATAGATTTGGTTTTATTAATAGTGGTGTTCATGTGTTTTTACAAGTGAAAGTCTTAGAAGCGGTTGTGTGCTTACTCGACTGAATGTCTATGTAATGGGATGTCGACTAAACTTTGACTCTTACTTTTAAAAGTTGTGGATTTTGGGTGTGGTTAAACAACTTTCTTTCCCAGCCTATTCCACTATTCCACTTATTCGCAATTTTTGCACACACACACACACACACTCACACACACACACACACACACACACACACACACACACACACACACACACACACACACACACGGGTTCGTTCCTGTTGATCTTTCATTTCTCAAATATCTAACGCTGCCTAAGCCAGGCTTGGAGCCAGGCTTGGGGCCAGGCTTGGCCAGACGAGGAGGGTGAACTGATACAACACAGCCTACATCTGCTCTGTCACGGTGGTAATCTATGTCAAAGGACACGGAAGTGCACTCAAGCCTACCCCTGTACCCTAGTGATCGGTGCTGTAACCCTCTCGCCTCCTAGAAGCAAGGGTTCAAGCCTTAGGCATTGATTGAGTGAGTGGGATTAAGCACAGTTCCTGTCCAAGGATACGACTATAGCTGCATATACTTAACATTAAAATAGAATTACTTGCACAAAGAGATGCCATGTTGATAAGCATTTTAATCCTATTGAAACCGGATTCCTGTTATAAGAGATATGCTCAACGGGAATGTGATAGAGACAAGTCCTGAAATCTGTGTAAATTTATATGAATTTATATAAATTCAGGTTATGTTTAGTCTATATAAGTCTTGTTTTATGAATGCATGTAAATATGCAAAGTTTGTATAGTTTAATAGGTATATATAATTCAAAGAAATTCTTGTTTCTTGTATCTCATAATTGATATCAGCAAATCAAATCAAATCAAAGACTTTATTCATTAATGGTTTTATATTTATTATTGGTAAAGTTTACCTGAAAATTACAGTCTATTAATGACATAAGTGCCTCAATAACACCACAGCCCGTAGATATTGTCATTACAACCTAAGATTATAACAACTGATACAACTCACAACAATACTGACTGGACTAAACAGATGTAAAGACAAATCAAAACTTTACATTTTAGGCAAAAAGGGAGTGACATTTAGTTAAGAATTTAAAACAAGTTGTGTGGGCGTTGGTCTATTGAGTCCAGCACCACTCTAACCTCAGGACTATAGCAAGGGGGCGTTGACCTCTGGAGAGAGAGGGGGGGGGTGCTGACCTCTGACCCCGGCCTCGATTAGTAATTGTGGAGGATTACTGTGTAAACACTCCTTCACTTGTCACTGTCGAGCCTGACCACCATCTGTAGTGGACCGTCAGCTATTTGCCCAACCAGCTCTCCTCTCTTTAACCTTTTGTCCCTGGTTATCTCTATTTCATTTTTATTTTGGTAACTCAGGCAAGGGAGCAGGTCGGCCGAGCGGACAGCACGCTGGACTTGTGATCCTGTGGTCCTGGGTTCGATCCCAGGCGCCGGCGAGAAACAATGGGCAGAGTTTCTTTCACCCTATGCCCCTGTTACCTAGCAGTAAAATAGGTACCTGGGTGTTAGTCAGCTGTCACGGGCTGCTTCCTGGGGGTGGAGGCTTGGTCGAGGACCGGGCCGCGGGGACACTAAAGCCCCGAAATCATCTCAAGATATAACCTCAAGAAGGAAGGGTTCATAAGGAATACCACTGATGTGGCCAGTGAAAATGTAAGCTATGTTGACCAACATCAATTCAGTTGAAGCTTGACTCTACAAACTGATTTATTCCATGAGTTAATTATTAATTTTCATTAGGAATAATCTTAATATTGTTACAATGAAGTAAGTAATAATACAAATAATAATAATATAGAATTAAACAGGAGCCAGGTGTGTAGTAGAGGTTTTATATGAGTTGTCGATGTGAGATCAGCGAGCATTTAGAAGTGATCGCTGTAGATCACTTCTACACAATCGACTTGAGAATGGTCCAGGACGGACCGAAACGTCGTCGTCCCTTCACCTTCTAGTGTGTGGTCTGGTCAACATACTTTAGCCACGTTATTGTGACTCATTCCCTGCACGTGATCGCTGCATTTCTCTAAATCTAGATGTGGTCACTGTTCATCTGAAAGAGAACGCTGGACGTGAACGCTGAACATCTGAACAATGTTGGTGTAATAACATTGTTCCGAGAACAATCCGTGAACCTCTGTACATCTTGAAATTAAAAAAAATATATAATGTTTTTCTCTAACATCTAATATAGTGATCTAACATTAAATGGTCTCATTTTCATGCTAAGGAACTATCCTCATCTATCCCATGTGACCTGTTCCTGTGCTTCAGAAGGTGAGTTATAGCTTCTTCCCCTCGACGCTTCGCTCTGTTTCCCCTCTTCCTCGCTACCTGGCTCGACCAGTTTCTCCCTCTCCCTCGCCACCTGGCTCGACCAGTTTCCCCTCTCCCTCGCCACTGGCTCGACCAGTTTCCCCTCTCCCTCGCCACCTGGCTCGACCAGTTTCCCCTCTCCCTCGCCACCTGGCTCGACCAGTTTCCCCTCTCCAGCAGGTCCCGCTAAAGACCAGACCGCCACCTGTGGACCATTTAACCCACCAGCGTCATCAATGCACCTCACAATTTTCTTTTTAACCCGTCGTCAAAAAGGCCGCTGCATTTTCTCAATAAGGGAAGCCAAATATAGACAGACTGACAGAAAACTATGATGCGCCGCCAGCCACTCCGACATCAACCCCTCAACCCTCCCTCCCTCCCTCTCCCCCTTCCACTCACCCCCCCATCACATCTCCCCCCCCCCCCTTCCACCTCTCCCACGATTGTCAATCACTATTAATAAACTTTGCAATTGGGGGTTTTCTCCTAGGGACTGTCTGGAGGCGTCTAGTTAACGAGGGTTGTGGGTTGAAGGGCTACGGTCTTGGTTATTGGTAATCGCTTCCTATTTCCGAGGTCGTATATTATCGCTCCCTATTTCCGAGGTCGTATATTATCGCTTTCTATTTCCGAGGTCGTATATTATCGCTTCCTATTTCCGAGGTCGTATATTGTCGCTTCCTATTTCCGAGGTCGTACATAAATGTTAATTGGACTAGCGCGTGGTGCTGCTAATGGGAAATCAAGCGTTCTCCCCTGTGTGTATCTTGCCTATTACCCATATTCTCTCCCCTAAATGCCGGTACCGCCCCCATTTTTGGTCTGTGGGAATTGGAAGGGGAAATATTGTCGGTGGTTTTATATATATATGTATATATATATATATATATATATATATATATATATATATATATATATATATATATATATATATATATATATATATATATATATATATATGTCGTACCTAGTAGCCAGAACTCACTTTTTGGTCTACTATTCAAGGCCCGATTTGCCTAATAAGCCAAGTTTTCCTGAATTAATATATTTTTTCAATTTTTTTCTTATGAAATGATAAAGCTACCCATTTCATTATGTATGAGGTAAATTTTTTTTATTGGAGTTAAAATTAACGTAGATATATGACCGAACCTAACCAACCCTACCTAACCTAACCTAACCTATCTTTATAGGTTAGGTTTGGTTAGGTAGCCGAAAAAGTTAGGTTAGGTTAGGTTAGGTAGGTTAGGTAGTCGAAAAACAATTAATTCATGAAAACTTGGCTTATTAGGCAAATCGGGCCTTGCATAGTAGGCTGAGAAGTGCGTTCTGGCTACTAGGTACGATATATATATATATATATATATATATATATATATACATATATTAGGTGTTTTTATATATTATTTTTCTTCTGGTTTTGACGGCTGTTGTGGTGTTGGGAAGATTTGTCTCTGTCTATCTGTCTGTCTGTCTGTCTGTCTGTCTGTCTGTCTGTCTGTCTGTCTGTCTGTCTGTCTGTCTGTCTGTCTGTCTGTCTGTCTGAACATTTGTCTTTATGCTGTTTGTCGACAGTTCACTGGTGTGAAATATACATCGAGGGGTGTGTGTGTATTTATAGGTGTATATATACACTGAGAGTGTATACTTAAGTCCTGGAATATGTTCAGGACTGTCTGGTTGGTCAATACGTCTTTGGGGTGGTATTAATAACCCTCCAGGGGTTGATAGGCCTTCCTGAAGTTGATTGGTCTTAATAACCCTCCAGTGGTTGATAGGTCTTGATAACCCTCCAGTGGTTGATAGGTCTTGATAACCCTCCAGAGGTTGATAGGCCTTAATAACCTTCCAGAACACACACACACACACACAATCCCACACATAATCCCAGGGATATGTCAATCCCTGAACTATATGTTTAGCAGATCTCTCACCCTGTCCATGGAGAACAGAAGAAAATGTATACATGCTGCTTAGCATTGTAAATGTGCGGCCACGTCTGTGGTAGAAAATAATAATAAAAAAAAAATCCCACACACACATAAAACCCTGCCAAATCACCTCTCCTCTAACTGACCTTGCAATAGGTCACAGTTTGGTGACCAAGTCATGTGTTTACCAACGCAATACTGTGTTGACAAGCTGTTGATCGGCTAGGACAGTAAACATGGTCGTTGGACATATGCAACACGGATGACAAAATTAAGCGACGCCTTTCTCAATGCAATAAAAACTCTTCTTCAGTGCTTTGCAATCACATTTAGATATGACAAACCATATTTAGATAACACAAATCATAGTTAAGACTTTATTTCTATATATTTTCCAAAAGACTCAGTATGATTATAACCCTTTGAATGTTGCATATTATTCTCTCAACTGATTTGTGCAATATATATGTGATATATTCACATATATATTTGTGCAATATATATGTGATATATTCACATATATATTTGTGCAATACATATGTGATATATTCAGCTGTGGAGCAGCTGGCTGGCTGCATGCCCATACGAGTGAGTTGAACAGACCGCACCTGTGTGACTTGGACTGCTTGCACTGTGAGTTGGGTGGACCTCACTAGACTGTGAGTTATGCTGACAGCAAGCATGAGGGTTTCATGGATTAGCACTGATAAAGAAACGTTTATGAGGAAAAGATCAAGGTGGACCCCCCTTCGCCCTATGTAGAGAAGATATTCACCTCTCTATACACACCATATTCCAGCGTGGAGGGTGAGGCTAGAGTCTTCAGCTGTGTAGTGTGAGGGTGAGGCTGAAGTGACCCCTCACACTACACACTGTTGTGTGTAGTGTGTTATTAGCATATGCTTTTGTTTTTAAATTTGTAAAAATAAAAATAGTATTAATTGTTAAGTTAATTGAAATAATGGAATAATAACAAATTTAAGGTCCGAAGAGTATTAATAGGTTATCTTGAGGTTATCTTGAGATGATTTAGAGGCTTTTTAGTGTCCCCGCGGCCCGGTCCACGACCATGCCTCCACTCCCAGGAAGCAGCCCGTGACAGCTGACTAACACCCAGGTACCTATTTTACTGCTAGGTAACAGGGGCATAGGGTGAAAGAAACTCTGCCCATTGTTTCTCGCCGGCGCCTAGGATTGAACCCAGGACCACAGGATCACAAGTCCAGCGTGCTGTCCGCTCGGCCGACCGGCTCCCTGGGATAATACCTGTAATAATAACTGTATTTATAGATTAAAAACGGTAATAATAGAATAATAACTCATATAATAGGCTAGTAACTGCTGTAATTAACACAATAATAAAAATAGGGTGATGGCAGTTGGTTTAACAGTAGTTAGAATAGAAGCAATTTTAAATGAGTAGGAACGAATAATATTACCGAAAAAAGGCGATAGTAAACAATTTAGACTATTGGCAGTAATAATGACTGGGTTAATACCTCTCATTATGATCAATACAACAGTCTTCATAGTAGCGAAGATAATGAAAATAACAAATAAAACTAAAAAAATAATAATAGTGAGGGATTGTGTTGATGATTAGAGTACATGAGGATGAAGAAGAAGAAACATATATGACATATTTTGTCATATGTGACATATTTTGTCTGTCTATATATGACCTAACTCTTCAACTTTCTGTTCCTGTCACTGATGTCACCAAGAGAAGACAGACTGTGCTCTGTTGTTAGAGCAAACGTGACAGTCCGTGTCACTTCTATGATGAAGCAACGGAGTTGATTGCAATGAATATGAAAATAGGAATTAAGCTGGAAGATGCAGACAGTAAACTCTGACGTCTGCGAGCTGATGACGTGTTCCTAATGGATGAGCCTCTGTCAGCTCTAGAGCTGAGGAGAACCTCCCTCAGACCCGAGGCTGAGGTGAGCCTCTGTCAGGTCCAAGGCTGAGGAAGCCTGCAGCTGAGACAGCAACACAGCTTGCACCTTGCAAGGGGAAAAAACAGCTGGAAAATTGGATATATAGAAGGAAAAAGACATGAAAAGAACTCCAAACGAATCTAAATGAATATGCAGGCTAGGAGACCGCAGCACGCAAGTCAGGAGGCCAGGAGACTGCAACACGGAAGCCAGGAGGCCAGGAGACTGCAACACGCAAGTCAGGAGGCCAGGAGACCGCAACACGCAAGCCAGGAGGCCAGGAGACTGCAACACGGAACACGGAAGCCAGGAGGCCAGGAGACCGCAACACGCAAGCCAGGAGGCCAGGAGACTGCAACACGGAAGCCAGGAGGCCAGGAGACTGCAACACGGAAGCCGCCAGGAGGCCAGGAGACTGCAACACGGAAGCCAGGAGGCCATGAGACTGCAACACGGAAGCCGCCAGGAGGCCAGGAGACTGCAACACGGAAGCCGCCAGGAGGCCAGGAGACTGCAACACGGAAGCCAGAAGGCCAGGAGACTGCAACACGGAAGCCAGGAGGCCAGGAGACTGCAACACGGAAGCCGCCAGGAGGCCAGGAGACTGCAACACGGAAGCCAGGAGGCCAGGAGACTGCAACACGGAAGCCAGGAGGCCAGGAGACTGCAACACGGAAGCCAGGAGGCCAGGAGACTGCAACACGGAAGCCAGGAGGCCAGGAGATCGCAACACGGAAGCCAGGAGGCCAGGAGACCGCAACACGGAAGCCAGGAGGCCAGGAGACCGCAACACGGAAGCCAGGAGGCCAGGAGACCGCAACACGGAAGCCAGAAGGCCAGGAGACCGCAACACGGAAGCCAGGAGGCCAGGAGACCGCAACACGGAAGCCAGGAGGCCAGGAGACCGCAACACGGAAGCCAGGAGGCCAGGAGACCGCAACACGGAAGCCAGGAGGCCAGGAGACCGCAACACGGAAGCCAGGAGGCCAGAGGACCGCAACACGGAAGCCAGGAGGCCTGGAGACTGCAACACGGAAGCCAGGAGGCCAGGAGACCGCAACACGGAAGCCAGGAGGCCAGGAGACTGCAACACGGAAGCCAGGAGGCCAGGAGACCGCAACACGGAAGCCAGGAGGCCAGGAGACCGCAACACGGAAGCCAGGAGGCCAGGAGACCGCAACACGGAAGCCAGGAGGCCAGGAGACCGCAACACGGAAGCCAGGAGGCCAGGAGACCGCAACACGGAAGCCAGGAGGCCAGGAGACCGCAACACGGAAGCCAGGAGGCCAGGAGACCGCAACACGGAAGCCAGGAGGCCACACAGCCACTGAAATCCCAACAGACACACGAGCACAACAGCAGGAACAAAAAAATCCACTCCAGGGAGCGCATACGGGGCAACAAAAGAATAGAAAAGCGATGAAATAATCATCCCTTCAGACGCACAGGGCGTAGCTAGCATGCCAGAGGCGGCCGATGGAAGGGAGATAGAAGGAAGCAGTTGATGTCAGTTGATGGTGTCCTGAAGGGACGTCAAAATGAAGCCTGGCTAGGGATGGTGTGGCGTGGGATGAGGGGGATAGAGAGAGAGATGGCCATGACGCACAGGGAATCATTAAGGATCAGAAACTACTTGAGTTGCCGGTAATGATCTCATTACGGGCCTTGTTAGGGGAATCATTTGTGCCTGGCTGACAGCCGCTAGGTGTCTCCAACCCCAGCTGGTTTCGGGGTGCGCCCCAATGGCTGAGCAGGAGGTGTGGTGAGCTAATGATGAGCCGCACCAGGCCTGCTTACTTTCCTAATGAGCTTTCTTGTCCCCCCGTGCAAGAAGCTAACTATAGCGCTCCTCTCACTCATACACACAGCTCCTCTACCATCACCACTTCTCCTCCTTCCCCTTCACTCACTGTTAATACACTCAACACCTGGCATTTGAAGTAGAAGTTGGTTTAATAAAGTGTTCCTATGTGTTGCTGAGATTATATAGCAACTCTGCATTTTTGCAAATAGATTTGAGTATGTTGGTTTTTGAAGGTAGTGATCCCTGCCAGGATTTGAAGGCCTTATTTTGATTTTGAGTGATTCTGAAACCTGTCGAATGAAGCTATGGTCTAAAGGTGAGAGGCCATGGTCTAGAGGTGAGAGGCCATGGTCTAGTGGTGAGGGACCGTGATCTAGAGGCGAGAGAGAGCGGAGAAATGAGATGAGAGTTCAATGCAGGCGATGAGTCACAATAACGTGACTGAAGAATGTTGACCAGACCACACACTGGAAGGTGAAGGGACGACGACGTTTTGGTTCGCCCTGGAGCATTCTCAAGTCGATGAATGACTTGATGATCGACTTGAGAATGGTCCAGGACGGACCAAAACGTCGACGTCCCTTCACCTTCTAGTGTGTGGGTCTGGTCAATATGAGAGTTCATTAACAAAACACAAATCACCGAGACCTAATCAGCATCCAAAGATTTACAACGGGAGAGGGGAAGCCTCCACCAGCAACCCCACAGAGAAAGCAGCCTGTTCTCTCTATTTACTACTCCCTTAAAAATGCAACTGTTTCCCCTAACCAGAAGCCTGCGAACCCAAACAACCCACCCAACCTAAAGAGGAAGATAAAGGTCAATACTATGATGCTTTGATTTATAGAAGCAAGTCGCATTTTTTAACGACTGGGTCAATTCCGTGCAAATTGCGACGTATTAGATTGAAGAATAGGTTCGGAATGGCAGGATTTAGTTTTGATTGATCCAGTCAGCAGAAAAAATGTGACGAATGATAGAAAGTGTACATTAGAGCAAGATAGATATGTGCCACATGGAACATGATAGATATGTGCCATTGAGCATGATAGATGTGTGCCCTATAGCAAGATATATATATATATATATATATATATATATATATATATATATATATATATATATATATATATATATATATATATATATGTCGTACCTAATAGCCAGAACGCACTTCTCAGCCTACTATTCAAGGCCCAATTTGCCTAATAAGCCAAGTTTTCATGAATTAATGTTTTTTCGTCTACCTAACCTACCTAACCTAACCTAACCTAGCTTTTTTTGGCTACCTAACCTAACCTTACCTATAAATATAGGTTAGGTTAGGTTAGGTAGGGTTGGTTAGGTTCGGTCATATATCTACGTTAATTTTAACTCCAATAAAAAAAAATTGACCTCATACATAGAGAAAAGGGGTGCTTTATCATTTCATAAGAAAAAAATTATAGTAAATATATTAATTCAGGAAAACTTGGCTTATTAGGCAAATCGGGCCTTGAATAGTAGGCTGAGAAGTGAGTTCTGGCTACTAGGTACGACATATATATATATATATATATATATATATATATATATATATATATATATATATATATATGCAATTGTAATAACACAGAATAACCAGAAAATTTAAAAACGTTTTTCTTGCAAATCCAAAACATTTCATGAAGAGTGTAGCGAAAGATAATACACATACAAACTTGAAGTGTGCTCTAAAATTAAGTAACAAAATTTCAATGAAATCTGTTGTTAAAACTGGGCGCCCTGATGGCTATTAAAATGGCCAAAAAAAGCGGCTCTGCAATAGAAATCTAGGCAATTGCAGTACACTGCCACTATTGGTAAAATCCTGAAATACGGCTGCAACCCTTGCAACGGCATGGGAGTTTGGAGCCGTTGTCGTAAACGGGAGAAAAGACTCCAACGGCATGTTGAATATCTTGTGGGGTAAGGGGGAATATCTGCTGCAGACTCCCACAGTGAACATTCGATTTTGACCAAGTCTAAGTTCCGAAAAGGCGAAATTAAATTTTTGCGTCTACCTAACGCCTAGAGATATTTTTTGCGTCTAGCTAGCGCCTAGCGGATATTTTTTGCGTCTAGCTAGCGCCTAGCGGATATTTTTGCGTCTAGCTAGCGCCTAGTAGATATTTTTTGCGTCTAGCTAGCGCCTAGCAAATATTTTTTGCGTCTATCTAGCGCCTAGTAGATATTTTTTGCGTCTAGCTAGCGCCTAGCAGATATTTTTTGCGTCTATCTAGCGCCTAGCAGATATTTTTTGCGTCTATCTAGCGCCTAGCAGGTATTTTTTGCGTGTATCTAGTGCCTAGCAGATATTTTTTGCATCTAGCTAGCGCCAAGCAGATATTTTTTGCGTCTATCTAGCGCCTAGCGGATATCTACTTGCGCCTAGCAGATAATTTTTGCGTCTAGCTAGCGCCTAGCAGATATTTTTTGCGTCTACCTTGCGCCTAGCAGATATTTTTTTGCGTCTATCTAGCGCCTAGCAGATATTTTTGCGTCTATCTAGCGCCTAGCAGATATTTTTTGCGTCTATCTAGGGCCTAGCAGATATTTTTTGCGTCTACCTAGCGCCTAGCAGATATTTTTTGCGTCTACTTAGCGCCTAGCAGATATTTTTTGCGTCTATCTAGCGCCTAGCGGATATCTACTTGCGCCTAGCAAATATTTTTTGCGTCTAGCTAGCGCCTAGCAGATATTTTTTGCGTCTATCTAGCGCCTAGCAGATGTTTTTTGCGTCTACCTAGCGCCTAGTAGATATATTTTTGCGTCTATCTAGCGCCTAGCAGATGTTTTTTGCGTCTACCTAGCGCCTAGTAGATATATATTTTGCGTCTATCTAGCGCCTAGCGGATATTTTTTGCGTCTATCTAGCGCCTAGCGGATATTTTTTGCGTCTATCTAGCGCCTAGCGGATATTTTTTGCGTCTATCTAGCGCCTAGCGGATATTTTTTGCGTCAATCTAGCGCCTAGCGGATATCTACTTGCGCCTAGCAGATATTTTTTGCGTCTACCTAGCGCCTAGCAGACATTTCTTCAATATCCTCAGTGCCTTTCAAACAATTGTTGCAAAACCCCTTGCTTCTAGCAGACACCTGTTGCATCTCCTTAGCTCCTAATTTAGACCTGACAGTATTGGATTATAGACTGTTAAAACTGTCCAATATAGTCTGACTATACTGAACCACTAAGACTATATTGCAACACTGAAGTCTTAACAGAGATGTGGCTACGTTGGTCTTATTCATTTTCCTCCTTGTTACAGGGTAATTTGGGGCTGCAATGCCTATGGGATTATGATGATTTATAATATATATATATATATATATATATATATATATATATATATATATATATATATTATTTGTACTAAGTCAAGGAGGGAGCGACAGGTGTTGTTTACATGTTTGTGGTGTCCAGGGGCCAGATTCACGAAGTAGTTACGCAAGCACTTACGAACGTGTACATCTTTTCTCAATCTTTGGCGGCTTTGTTCACAATTATTAAACAGTTAATGAGCTCTGAAGCAACAGGAGGCTGTTTATAACAATAATAACAGCTGATTGGGAAGTTTTCATGCTAGTAAACTGTTTAATAAAAGTAACCAAAGCCGTCAAAGATGAAGGAAAGATGTACACGTTCGTAAGTACTTGCGTAACTGCTTCGTGAATCTGGCCCCTGGCAGGTCGGTAGATCTCCGTCACCTCTCTCTCTCAAGCCAAAACACACGACGAAACTACGATGTTGCTATAACGTTGGAACAAGTTGTAACACCTAACAAGTTGCAACAACCAATATAGAAAGTTGTAGCAACGTTCTAATACATCATAAAAACGTTATACAAAGATGAAACAACTTTATTACAAGTTTCTGTGGCTTTCCATTGCCAGTTTTAAAACCATTTTAGGGGGAGGGGGTCAGATATGTGGTGTGTACCAGACCTGCTGCATGGGTGACAGCTTCTCCCCCACGTATCACCCTACCCCTGACTTTGTGCCCTGGAGAGGCCACTCCTGACCGACAACCAGAGTCTCCTGAGACTGATGGATGCCTACTACTACTACTACTACTGACGATAACCACAATCATTAATCATTTTGAGAGGTCAAAAGTGTAAATATGTAATTATTTTTGTATTTATAATTTCCACTCTAAATGCTTAATATTTATATGCCAGGGATACGATCATACAAATTGAATTATTGTAATAAATAAAAAAACATTGGAATTGTATGCTGGTATCGACACCTACAAGATGATCTAGAATCATGCTGATTGGATTAGCGATAGAACAAGTATTGGTGATTGGGCCACAAACCTTTACCACCTTATATCCTAATCCATATATCCTAATCCGTATTCAAGGTTTCATTTATCCTCATCTTAATTACCTCTTCCAACCAATTTCCCCAACTACTCACTAACTCGGCGGTCATCCGAGCCGACCCGCATTGCAAGCTTGTCACATTGTGAGCGATTGAGTAATTTATGGCTGGATCTAAATCACCTGAAAGACAAGATTGACATGTTAATTGAGCCTTGTCCTTAACACCCCCCCCCCCCCCCCCACACACACACACCCACCCTCCCTTCCTCTGTCTCGTTTTGTGGGAGAGAGGAATGGGCCATTCATATGTTCAGTGTGATTTATTAAATTGGTTGTGTGTGTGTGTGTATTTAGTGTTTGTGTTTGCTATTTGTCTCTGAAGCATCGAGATGCTAGCTCTTGGACCTTCGCCTTTGTTAGTCATGGCTTATGTAATGACTCCCGACCTGTTTTTCTTTTATCATGTCTACTACATATTTATTTGTGAACGCATGTACACACGCATTCACACACACACACGCATGTACACACGCATTCACACACACACACACACGCATGCACACACACACACACACACACACACACACACACACACACACACACACACACACACACACACACACACACACACACACACACATACACACAAAGATCTAGGAGTTGATATCACACCAAACCTGTCTCCTGAAGCCCACATAAAGAGAATAACGTCTGCGGCATATGCGAGGCTGGCTAACATCAGAACGGCGTTCAGGAACCTGTGTAAGGAATCATTCAGAATCTTGTACACCACATATGTAAGACCAATCCTGGAGTATGCGGCCCCAGCATGGAGCCCGTACCTTGTCAAGCACAAGACGAAGCTGGAAAAAGTCCAAAGGTATGCTACTAGACTAGTCCCAGAACTAAGAGGCATGAGTTATGAGGAAAGGCTGCGGGAAATGCACCTCACGACACTGGAAGACAGAAGAGTAAGGGGGGACATGATCACAACCTACAAAATCCTCAGGGGAATCGACCGGGTAAACAAGGACGAACTTTTCAACACTGGTGGGACGCGAACAAGGGGACACAGGTGGAAGCTGAGTACCCAAATGAGCCACAGAGACGTTAGAAAGAACTTTTTCAGTGTCAGAGTAGTTAGCAAATGGAATGCATTAGGAAGTGATGTGGTGGAGGCTGACTCCATTCACAGTTTCAAATGTAGATATGATAGAGCCCAATAGGCTCAGGAATCTGTACACCAGTTGATTGACGGTTGAGAGGCGGGACCAAAGAGCCAGAGCTCAACCCCCGCAAGCACAATTAGGTGAGTACAATTAGGTGAGTACACACACACATACACACACACACACACACACACATACACACACACACACACACACACACACACACACACACACACACACACAGTTGAGAGGCGGGACCAAAGAGCCAGAGCTCAACCCCCGCAAGCACAATTAGGTGAATTCACTCATCCCCAGGATGCAGCCCGTAGCTGCTGTCTAAAACCCAGGTTGCTCTTTATTACTAGGTGGAGCAGTGCAAAGAAACTATGACTATTTGTTTCTGCCTCTCTCGAGGTTCGAACGGGGGGCCTTTGGACTACGACCTCAGCGCGCTGTCCGCTCAGCCGCGAAGACCGTGTGTGTGTGTGTGTGTGTGTGTGTGTGTGTGTGTGTGTGTGTGTGTGTGTGTGTGTGTGTGTGTGTGTGTACTCACCCAGTTGCACTCATCTAGTTGCCTTGCGGGGGTTGAGCACTGGCTCTTTGGTCCCACTTTTCAACTCTCAGTCAAATGGTGTGTAGATTCTGGAGCCTACTGGGCTTTATCAAATCTACACTTGGAACTATGTATGAAGTCAGCCTCCACTACATCACTGCCTAATGCGTTCTATTTATTAACTACTCTGACACTGAAAAATTCTTCTTAATTATTGTTAATTCCCCAGATAATTTTGTAGGTTGTTATCATGTCTCCCCCTTACTCCTCTGTCTTCCAGGGACATGAGGTTTAGCTGCCGTTTCCTTTCCTCACAACTCATACCTCTCAGTTCTGGAACTAGTCTAGTGGCATACCTCTGAATGTGTTTTTCCCCCAATATTGTTCTTAAACATTAGCCAGGTTGAATACCCAGGTATTCACCTTAATTAATAACAGTGAACAACAGAACAGGAAGCTTTTAAGCTTCAATAAATTCCTCTTGTGGTCAGCATAAGTCAGATTAAAAACAAAATATATATTTGATTAAGTAAACTTGTTTTATTATCTCTATTGTTGTTTAAATTAAATTACAGTAAACCTGGGAATATTTTTTCTCCTTAACAATGAAGGTTCAGGTATTGGATTTTTTTTCGTATATGTAAACTACAGTTGTACAGAGTAGGAATATGAAATATTCCATTTTCTTTGGTAAGGCATTGTTTTTGTGGATCAGCTGAGGGAACAGACTAGCGAAAACTTTAACAATGGGTTTTAATCATACGTTTAAAATTCCTTCTATAAATCCCTCCTACTCCCAACACCCCCTCCTCCCCTCTTCCCTCTTTCCCTTCTCCCCCTCTCCCTTCTCCCCTCACCCCTCACGCCTCTCCCCACGCAATTTGGTCCGGCCAAAGTTTTCGTGTGCCGGTGAAACGCCAGCAGCTCTCTGGTTAGTGAGGTGTGTAGACACTCATTCCCTTCTTCACACGCAACGGAATTATTGTTGCGTTCGCGTTCGTGTTGTGTGTGTGTGTGTGTGTGTGTGTGTGTGTGTGTGTGTGTGTGTGTGTGTGTGTGTGTGAATCACGAAAGTTAACACGTGGTGAAAAATATGAGTGTCAGACCAAGGAGGAAGAATTGAAACAGGAATTTCACCAAACTGTTCGACACAGTGGTTGCCAGGATCAGGTTGGGTTACCGTTACCTGTGGCAGGTGGCTGCAGGTGACGGATCTCCCAATCCTGAGCACTCCAGGTGCAAACTCTGTGAGCAGGAACTGCGGCATGATCTCCCACACTACATCACACACTCTATTAGACCTTTCCGTCTCCATGGCATGATTTACATTGAGCTTTATAACTACTTTATTAACTCAAGTGTTCTTGAAGATATCCTCATAATGGACCCAGAGTTTGCCACTGCAGGCTACTTATCCAGCCCGTCCTCCTTAGGTTTCTCAACGTCAAGAAACTGTCGTACTAAAGTGCCCTTATCCTAACCTACCAGAGGACCCAAAACAGAAAACGGGTTATTATGTCAGATTCGCGCGCTGCTATCATTTTTTAGTACGACAATTTTTGGCCTGCCATAGGATATACGTCAAAATGTGACGTTCTATTAGGAGGACAGGTTGACTTATCACGTGCTATCATACAGGATGAACGTGCTATCATACAGGATGATATGATTAACCATCCTGTGTGATGGGGATTTTTAGCATCACGTAGCTAGTTCTTGACACACTCTGTACTCCCCTTCATATAGTCTAGGGCAGCTAGTTCTTGACACACTCTGTACCCCCTTTCGTATAGTCTAGGGCAGCTGCACAAATGCAGATGTACCTAAATGTGTTAATAAAAAAAAGTCCTACTCCTAAGAATTAATTATATACAGAAAACATTAATGTTCTCATCTGTGTCTATTGATTCAGGACTTGGGACCATGAATGTGATATCATAAGAATAGAAATTACAAGAGTAGTTGTAGTGATAACAGTTAGAGGTAGTTGTGGTAAGATTAGATGTAGTGGATGTGAGGAGGAGGAAAAAGCAGAGTTGTGGCAGCACTATTCTCTGCTGACTGGACGAGAGAGAGAGCAGAGTAGTGGCAAAGCGGCTCACTCTTGACTTCTCTCCATAGAGAAACTTTTAATTTTCCAGAAGCTGTTGTGGTAGTTTTGTGTCCAATAGATATAACCTCGGTATAGACAAGAACGTTATTGTGTTCTTCCTTTGTTCTGTTCTCCTTTTCCACTTGTTCTGTTCTGCTCTTCCCTTGTTCGTCAACATTCTGCTTGCTTCTCTCTCTCTCTCTCTCTTCTCTGCTTCTTCTTCCATCTGCTTTTGTCTCTTTGCTTCTTCCTATTTCTGTGTCAACTCTACTTCTGCCACTCCTCAATGTCTATTTATGTTCTACCTGTCACTCTTCTACTTCTACTACTCCTTCTCTATATCTACCTCTTGTCCACATCTACCTCTCCTCAATTTTAACCAATCCTCCACTTTTTTCTCTCCTTAACTTCTATACATCATCTACTTCTACCTTTCCTCCACTTTTGTCATCATTCATTTCCACAACACCCCAACATCTACTTCCACATCAACCTCTCCTTCACATCTCTCTCTCCTCTTCTTCTACCTGGTTCTTTTCCTCTACCTTTGCTCCACATACCTATCTTCTCTTCATCTACCTCTTCTCCCAATCACTCACTTCATCTACCTCTGCTCCCAATCTCTCTCCTATTCATCTACCTCTGCTCCCAATCCCTCTCCTATTCATCTACCTCTGCTCCCAATATCTCTTTCTTATTTATCTACCTCTGCTCCCAATCTCCTATTCATCTACCTCTGCTTCCAATCTCTCTCCTATTCATCTACCTCTGCTCCCAATCTCTCTCCTATTCATCTACCTCTGCTCCCAATCTCTCCATTTCATCTACCTCTCCCCCACACCAGCTCACCCACTCGTTTTGGATCAGACATTTTCAGTATTCTGTGTAATAGAATTTTATTTAAAGAATTGAGAAACAATCCGATCTCTGGTTTATTTTTCAAGGGTGGAGACGTGGACCATTAGGAGCTGGCCCTCGGCTGGCCCCCGACCCGCTTAGCTGGCCCTTGGGGAGGTGGATTAGTTCAGATCTGAAAGTTTTGTCCACTTCTCAAATACCACGAAGTAAATGTTGGGGGTTATTCTGATGTAAAACTTGCAGGGTTTTTTATGTGTGTGTGTGTGCTGGTGCAAGCACACACACACACACTGACACACTCACACACGCACGCACGCAAAATGCGTCCACCGACACTCAGGGCTATAGTGCAATGCTCTGCAAGTACATATATATACTGCTGCTAGTATTGCAAAGCGGTCTTCATCTGTCATATACCTCCCCCCCCCTCAAAAACAAAAAACAAAAAATTAAACAATACAAAAAATTCTTATTTGTTTATATTTTTAACTTGTTCTTGTTGGGCCAATGTTTGCTTTATTTATTTTTATTTAAGAGGAATTAGTTATTTGTAAGATTTGTGAAAACCAAAGAATGAATGTGTTTTTTCTAACTAGTATTCTGGATTTAGCAAACCGTAATAAATGGATTGTTAGGATTTTTTTAATAATGCATATACTTACATTAATACATGATATGATTGATGCAGAATAATATATATAAATATATATATATATATATATATATATATATATATATATATATATATATATATATATATATATATATATATATATATATTTATATATATATATATATATATATATATATATATACATATATATATTTATATATATATATATATATATATATATATATATATATATATATATATATATTTATATATATATATATATATATATATATATATATATATATATATATATTTATATATATATATATATATATATATATATATATATATATATATATATATATATATATATATATATATATATATTAGTATATTTTGGTAGCAGTCTTTCTTGTAAACATATGTTGTTGAATATGACCGAAAAGGTAACATTGATAATTCTAACACGAATCTTCTCAATATTTCTCAAGTTTTTTTTCATTGTCGAGGATAATTGAAAAATTAACTCTCCAAAATTAATTTTTTACATTTTCATTTGGTCTCACGCCTAAAAAGCGCTTCGTAAGGGCTTATTACATTCTCAAAGACTAGCTTACACATAACAAATATCACGCTTATATGCGTTTTGGGTGAGGTGATATGACACAAATGTTTTGGGTGAGGTGGGTATAAATTGGGTATGAATCCTATGAAAATGAAGTATGAATGCTGTATAGTCGTTATGGCTTAGTTCTTTAAACCATTCTAAATAACACAACACATTCTTATAACTGAGTTGACATAAACTCACGGGAAAATTAAACTCATCACAGTTAAACATAACGCATCAGTGTGTCGTAATGACAGATTCTTCATTAAACAACGAATTGTTTGCCTGGGCGACCTTGTTGTAGATTGTTTCCTGTTGTAAAGGGGGCAACTGATTGCAATATGACAATCACTCGTGAAGGTTGACCTATAGCATGATGCCTACCCCATGCCATATTGTCCCGTCATGGAAATGTGTCCCAATCACTATTTTTTGGTTTTTTTTTGGTGGGGGGGGGGACCTTCTTTCAACACAGTGAGGCTCGTTATGAAGTTTTATTCCTGTTCACTCCCGGGAAGTGAGGATGGTGGAGGGGGGGGGGTATTATTGCTGGCTCCCAACCTTTTTTTTTTTAGCTTTTTCTCTCTCCAGGTTCTAATGTTGGTACACTTTCGTCAGCAAGGGGGTGGAAGCTGTGACAATGTTGCTGTACACTTTCGTCAGCAAGGGGGTGAAAAGGTCTACAGTAAGGAGAAGCATGGGGGGTGGGGAGTGGTAGCATCAGCTGAGGTGGAAGGTCTCAGAACACTAAGTCACAATCCCCTATTGTAGTAATTGTTGATCTTCCGTACTCAGGAACATCTGATGATAATAATAATAATAATAATAATAATAATTTTATTTAGGTAAGGTACATACATAAAGAGATTTTACAAAGTTTGTTGGCTTTATAGATAGAGCTAGTACATACAATGCCTAAAGCCACTATTACGCAAAGCGTTTCGGGCAGAAACGATACGACCTCTGAAGAAGTTACTCTCTATTCCGTAACGCTTTGAAGCACATCTTAAGAGCCGAGGCCAGAGTAGTTAACAATGCCACAGAGTACAGCCCATCTTCCTAACAGTATAGTACTTATAGTAATTATTTGGTAGAACTTACTTATGTAAACTAATGAACAAAACAAAAATTCCCGTTTCGTGCTATTAATTCTATAGACACTTAAAAGTAAAAGCTTCAAGCCGAATTAAAATATTCCTAAGTCTAGTACTGTAAAAGGCCTAAAGAATGCTAGGACCTGCTAGGTTAGGGGTATTTAATTACATTTCACATTTTCTCTAGCTAGACCTTTTAAGCTAATTCAGTAATAAAAAGTGTGAATTTATGTTCTCACCGGTACACATTTGTACATTTGGCCAAATGGGTGTCATAAAGGCTATCAGTTTTGGAGGCTGGCCTGGGGTCAGATTCATGAAGCAGTTACGCAAGCACTTACGAGCGTGTACATCTTTCCTCAATCTTTGACGGCTTTGGTTACATGTATTAAACAGTTTACAAGCATGAAAACTTCCCAATCAACTGTTGTTATTGTTATAAACAGCCTCCTGGTGCTTCGCAGCTCATTAACTGTTTAATAATTGTAAACAAAGCCGCCAAAGACTGAGAAAAGATATACAGGTTCGTAAGTGCTTGGGTAACTGTTCCGTGAATCTGGCCGCAGGACTATTGGACGAATGATGTGCTGCTGAATGCACGAGAGTGAGTTGCTGGTAAAGTGTTCTGTAACGGTAGTCATCTATATACGTATCTACGAGGAAAATCTTATGTGTAGGCACGCGTCTGGGAGATCCCAGAACGCTGGTTCGATACCCGTCCTGAATCCAAGATTTTCTTATAGTCATCTATATCACAGGACTCGGAAAGTAAGGTGATTATCAGGAGAAAGCGCTTTGACTTTGCGTTTATATAGCACTTGGAATGGGTATTAGGATAAGGGTTTGCGATAGGACAGAGGGAAGAACTGATGCCCAATCACCGTACCATAGTGGTTGTGCCCTAACTTCTAGTTGGTTCCTAGGGACGTAGCATATACTATAAA
The DNA here is from genome assembly GCF_040958095.1 of Procambarus clarkii. Classification (NCBI taxonomy): domain Eukaryota; kingdom Metazoa; phylum Arthropoda; class Malacostraca; order Decapoda; family Cambaridae; genus Procambarus; species Procambarus clarkii. Next base: position 47,485,665 of record NC_091157.1, read on the forward strand.
GTAATTAGGTCCAAAAATAATGACCAAAATACCTCAAAATACCTCAAATACCTCAAAGAAAAAAAGATTTTGTGCAAACGAGTTAAGAATAAGCTCTATCACGCTATTGTGATATCCTACTGTATTTTAATTTATTTATTTGATTTATTTCTGTATATACAAGACGGGACATTGGGTTTATTAGAGTACAGAGACTTGAAGTTATGCATTCTTGTAAAGCCACTAGCATGCATAGCGTTTCGGGCAGCTAAGTGATTAATAGATCACTTGTGTTGAACTATCGGTCTAATTAGCTTAACGTTTACTGTAGCAAAATTGCTTGGATCGACCAACACAAACGCCATTTTCTTTCATTTGGAAAAACATTGATTCTTAACTATCTCACAACATGGCTTTTACTAATAGCCGCTCATGGTTGACATATTTACTCTCATTCATTCCCGCTACATGTCGAGCAGTTGATGATGGAAAGGATTACAACATTACACACAGAAATCACAATAGCATCAATGATCATATCCAAGTCCAGTAGAACTTCTGGTTTCAACTCTTTTGACTATGTCGTAGCTCAGTCGATTAAGGCAGCGTCTGGGAAGATCTCGGACGTAGGTTCGAATCCTCGTCACGGCCCTTGTGGATTTGTTGACTGCAACATTCTGTTCCTTGACTTTGGCCAAGGTGTTTGATGCGTCTCCTTGCGAGAAACTCGTTCGAGGCATGGACGCCCGTGGTATTGTAGGGGATATTCAAAATCAGATTAAAATTGGGTTATTTCACGGAGGCGAAGTGCTGCCTTAGATTTGTTCAGAGCAATAAGAGATTGAAGGTTGAGTGTCCCAGAACCCGTTGTCTTGCGTCGTATGTTGCTTAACAGACGGGTTGACTTGGGTTGATTGTGGATCGGGTTGTTGATTTGTGGAACCAGTTGCAGCGTGGCGAGGTGGAGGTCGGGTCCCTTGATTGTTCCAAGCGTGGATGTGAGAGGGATTGGGTGGTTATGAATGGGAGCTGCCTCGTGTGGGCCCTCTGCAGTTACCTTTATTCTAATATTTTTTTTTTTTGAGATATATACAAGAGTTGTTACATTCTTGTAGAGCCACTAGTACGCGTAGCGTTTCGGGCAGGTCCCTGGAATACGATCCCCTGCCGCGAAGAATCGTTTTTTCATCCAAGTACACATTTTACTGTTGCGTTAAACAGAGGCTACAGTTAAGGAATTGCGCCCAGTAAATCCTCCCCGGCCAGGATACGAACCCATGACATAGCGCTCGCGGAACGCCAGGCGAGTGTCTTACCACTACACCACGGAGACTGTAAAATATTCTTATGTTCTTACGTTAACATATAGTTAAGTGATTTAGACACGCGATCAGGTGTCTAAATCAACATCTCAACATTTACGGTGAAGGAACCCTGAGGCAGAAAGCGAATTCTGAGGAAGATTTAAAACCAATGCAATACCATCTAGATAGGGCATTAATATGTAGAAACGATTGGCAGATGCAGTTTGGGGTTGGAAATCAGGGAGTCATGATTGGAGAGGGCGCTTGACCCAAGGAATCAAAGCATGAATATTCAGAATAGGACAAATGTGATACAGATTTATTTCTAGAAACTTTGCGATATGAAATCTAATTTTGTCCTGCGATTTTATTTTGTCCTTGTTAGTATCCATTTAGATATTGCAGTTCAGTTTTGGTCACCGTACTGCATAATATAAATTCCCTGGAAATTACTCAGAAAAGAATGACAACATTAACACTAGGCAGAAGAACTCTTCCTTATTAAGTAAGATAACGACTCATTTACAGCTCCTACAAAGACGAAAAGCAAGAAATAGCATGATAAGGAAACAAATCCACAAGGGCCGTGACGAGGATTCGAACCTGCGTCCAGGAGCATCCCAGACACTGCCTTAATCGACAGAGCTACGACAGGGTTAAAAGAGTTGAAACCGAAGTTCTACTGAACTTACTGGATCCCGTAAGTTCAGCAGAACTTCGGTTTCAACTCTTTTAACCCTGTCGTAGCTCAGTCGATTAAGGCAGTGTCTGGGATGCTCCTGGACGCAGGTTCGAATCCTCGTCACGGCCCTTGTGGATTTGTTCATTTGATGCATCACGTTAGTGTGATCTCTGTGTGTAAGCATGATTAAGGTATAAAATTGGATGAAAGAGAACAATGGGATATTCCTTACCTCTCAAATGCACACAAGTCTACTACGGGCTCACCATAGCCCGTGCTACTTGGAACAATTTGTTCCGAGTAACTAAATCTGAAACAACCACAACAACAATCTCAAATACATCATCACAAAATCTAACAAGATATAGTAGATACAAATTAGATAAGTTTATATTTAGGAAAGACCCGGGTAAATACTGGTTTGAGAACCGTGTTTGTTGATTTATGGAACCAATTACCGGGTAACATAGCAGACGTGGGCTCCCTGAATTGTTTCAATCGCAGGTTAGACATATATGAATTATGTTTTGATGGGGTGTTAACAAGAACGCCTCGTATGGGCCAAAAGATCTTCTGGGGGTGTTCTTTGTTCATGTTATAATGTTCTAACTCGAGTCTGTTGTTTATCATGCTATCTCCTAGACAGGACGTACCGTACGGTCATATCTTGAGGTTATAGTTATCTTAAGATGATTTCGGGGCTTAGCGTCCCCGCGGCCCGGTCCTCGTCCAGGCCACCTTTTTGTTACACACACCCCAGGAAGCAGCCCGTAGCAGCTGCCTAATTCTCAGGTACCTATTTACTGCTAGGTAACAGAGGCATCAGAGTGAAAGAAACTCTACCCATTTATTTCCGCCTCCACCGGAGATCGAACCCGGAACCTCAGGACTACGAACCCGAAGCGCTGTCCACTCAGCTGTCAGGTCCACTGGACAGGCCGTACCGTCCGGTCCCCCCCCCCCCCCCGGACAGACAGCGTACCGTGTAGAATCTTGGCGGTTGCGTTGCTTCAAGACTAAGATGAATAGTCTGTTATAATTTTCACTTATGATAACCTACTGAGAAACATAAATCATAGAGGTCTGGCATTCCATTTCCCGCCTCACAAGTGAAGGTCCGCGATGACTGCTGCCTCCCCCCCCCCTCCCCCCCCTCCCCCCCCCTTCCAACCCTCCCCCCCCTTCCAACCCTCCCCCCTCCCCCCCTCCCCCCACCACCCCACTCCCCCCCTTCCCCCCCTCCCCCCCTCCCCCACCCCCCTTACGTCCTCTCACAGATTTTGCAATCTTCCATCCTGCATCCCGTTCTTGCTATTCTTTTGCTATGTTCCATCCTGCCTGGACACCCTATAACCCACGCTGTCTCGATCCAACTCTCTTGCTCTCTGGTCTCTCTCTCTCTCTCTCTGTCTCTCTCTGTCTCTCTCTGTCTCTCTCTGTCTCTCTCTCTCTGTTTCTCTCTCTCTCTCTCTCTCTCTCTCTCTCTCTCTCTCTCTCTCTCTCTCTCTCTCTCTCTCTCTCTCTCTCTGTCTCTCTCTGTCTCTCTCTGTCTCTGTCTCTCTCTCTCTCTCTCTCTCTGTCTCTCTCTCTCTCTCTCTCTCTCTCTCTCTCTCTCTCTCTCTCTCTCTCTCTCTCTCTCTCTCTCTCTCTCTCTCTCTCTCTCTCTCTCTCTCTCTCTCTGTTTCTCTCTCTCTCTCTCTCTCTCTCTCTCTCTCTCTCTCTCTCTCTCTCTCTCTCTCTCTCTCTCTCTCTCTCTCTCTCTCTCTCTCTCTCTCTCTCTCTCTCTCTGTTTCTCTCTCTCTCTCTCTCTCTCTCTCTCTCTCTCTCTCTCTCTCTCTCTCTCTCTCTCTCTCTCTCTCTCTCTCTCTCTCTCTCTCCCTCTCTCTCTCTGTCTCTCTCTCTCTCTCTCTCCCTCTCTCTCTATTTCTCTCTCTCTCTCTCTCTCTCTCTCTCTGGAGGTGGTCCAGTAATCGATGACTTAGAGTAAATGAGAAACGAAGGACAGAGGTAGGAAGGAGAGGAGTTGGAATAATATGGGACAGAATATGGGACAGTAACGGAAGTTCAAGAGAGAAGTGAGAAATGATTCATGTATGAATGATACCGTCGTTTCTCTACCCTTCCCTCCCCCCCTCTCTCTCCCTTCCCTCTCACTACCTCATAACCCCCTTATACTCATTCTTTAATGAGTGAAAATGAGGTATAATATAAGGGCGAGTGACCCAGGGAGAGACTAGCAGAGTTCTCCCTCTTCCACGTGTGTGAGGGAGGAGTCAGGCAGAGAGAAAACGGAGCAGTAACCGGTGGAAGTGAGATGCAATTACTCAGAAGTTAATTAATAAGCAAATAAAAAGTAGGAAAGCTTCGATGAACACGGCTAGGCGCATTCCAGCGTCAGGAGGCAGGATGCTGCTGCACGCCCACACGCCCGCACGACTAACCGCACGCCCACACAATCTCCTGTCTTCACGTTCACAAGCGCCAATGTTCACGCAACCACTTGGGCTGGACGTTAAAGCGACGGTCTCGCTTCATGCAGGTCGGGGTTTAATCCCCCGACCGTTCAAGTGGTTGGACACCATTCCTTCCTCTCCTCGTCCCGTCCTAAATCCTTATCCTGATCCCTTCCCAGTGCTATATAGTCATCATGGCTTGGCGCTTTCCCGACAATTCCCTTCCCTTCCAATATTCACGTTCTCGCCTAGACACAGGAAAACAATCACAGGAGTTTCCTGTGTGTGTCTTGACGTGCGTGCGTGTGTGTGTGTGTGAGCGTGCATGTGTGTGTGTGTGAGCGTGTGTGTGTGTGTGTGGGAGCGTGTGTGTGTGTGTGGGAGCGTGTGTGTGTGGGAGCGTGCGTGTGTGTATGTGTGGGAGAGTGAGCGTGCGTGTGTGTGTGGGAGAGTGCGTGTGAGCGGACGTGCGTGGAGACCATGAAGTTTGTAAGAATCAAAGCGTTTTAGTGAAGGGAAACTGAGCTTGCGCCGCCTGCCCCAACTCGACACCAAGGCGACGATAACCAAGCTCCTGGAGACCGGTGACCGGGTTCGATCCCTGGTGGAGGCGGAGACAAATGGGAAGAATTTCTTTCACCCTGATGCCTTTGTTCACCTAGCAGTAAATAGGTACCTGGGAGTTAGACAGCTGCAACGGGCTGCTTCCTGGGTGGATGTGTAACAAAAAGAAGGCCTGGTTGAGGACCGGGCCGCAGGGACGCTTAGCCCCGAAATCATCTCAAGATAACCTCAAGATAACAATGTAGCCACTATTACGCAAAACGTTTCGGGCGGTAGAACAGCATCAGTTATAGGAGCCATATAGACAATCGAACATCATCAGTTATAGGAGCCATATAGACAATCCAACAGCATCAATTATAGGAGCCATATAGACAATCAAACAGCATCAGTTATAGGACCCATATAGACAATCGAACAGCATCAGTTATAGGACCCATATAGACAATCGAACAGCATCAGTTGAGTCATATAGACAATCGAATAACATCAATTATAGGAGCCATATTAACAATCGAACAGCATCAGTTGAGTCATATAGACAATCGAACAGCATCAGTTGAGTCATATAGATAATCGAACAGCATTAGTTGAGTCATATAAACAATCGAACAGCATCAGTTATAGGAGCCATATTAACAATCGAACAGCATCAGTTATAGGAGCCATATAAACAATCGAACAGCATCAGTTATAGGAGCCATATTAACAATCGAACAGCATCAGTTATAGGAGCCATATTAACAATCGAACAGCATCAATTATAGAACTCGTATAAGGAATATAAGCGCGCAAGCGCATCCCGCATTCAGTGTAAAAATGAACGCTCGCCTCTGGCCAGCAATATACCCAATTACTGGCCGCCTAAGTTCCCCGGTAAGGATGTATAAGGATGTCAACAAAAGGGAGGGACCCTTGGTCGGTCTCACACTATTCTGGTGACCAGTCCTGAAGACACGTAATTGACATAGTCCGCCTTCAGTGCCTAATGGCGACACAAAACTGATATTGAACATGCAATGCTCTCTGAGCTTTGAAGTTGCCACTAATGATGATAATGTTATTTATAAAAGATGTTTGGCTTTTATAATTGGCTCCATAAAATCCCCTTTTCAGTTGACTTGCTTCTTTAGAGTTGACCGGTCAGCACGCCATTTGGGGGGAGTAGAAAGAGCTATTCTCGGATCTACCGACGGTCGTTTTTATATAGAGTTACATAGGTAATATGGTCTCTTCGTCCTTTTCGATATAGACCCATCACCAGTTATGTTTAAATATGAGTTTCAGATGCGTTAGATCAATCACTTTTGCGCCTCTTAAGGTGAAAAATGTTCACGGAATCAGTTTTACAGCCCCGCTCCTGTGCCAGGTAAGTCCACTACGGGCTCACCATAGCCCGTGCTACTTGTTACAGCCCCGCTCCTGTGCCAGGTAAGTCCACTACGGGCTCACCATAGCCCGTGCTACTTGTTACAGCCCCGCTCCTGTGCCAGGTAAGTCCACTACGGGCTCACCATAGCCCGTGCTACTTGCAACTTCTTGTTCCCAGTAGCTGAATTTAAAACAACAACAACAACAACATCATACTATGGCAGCAACTGAATTTGACCTGTATTGACATCGCATTTCTAACGATCTCGCAACAGCACTATTTGTCCAGGCTTCGCTAATTTTTGGACAATCTAGTTCTAGGGCGTGCGACTGTGGTGCACGCCCAGCCCCTGTGGGCGTGCACTGGCACCAACATCTCGCTAACAGGCGTGCACTGGCACCTACATCTCGCTAACAAGCATGTCTCCTCTCCTTTCATCCCAACTATCCTTCACACCACAGACTTGGTGCGACTGACTGTCCCTCAGTGCCTTCCTTATATGCCACAAACTCCTCGCTTAATAAGCCACAACACCTCGCTTAATAAATCACATACATTTATCTCGCTTAAAAAGCTATAAGCGTCTCTCTTAATGTTGAGTGTATGGCTGTATGCTGTTGTATTGAGGGTTAATTGTATGCTGTTGTATTTAGGATTATAGGATTAATTGTATACTGCTGTGTTGATGAATGTTTGTGTTACAATGAGGCCGGATGGCTGTCAGGTAAGGGAATGATGACTGACATGTTTATATGTTTGTAAAAAATAAGTGTAGGCATGATAGAATGTTTGTAATAAAGGTGTTGGCATGATAAAATGTTCTTAAGAAAGGTGTAGGCATGATAGAAAGCTCGTGATATATGGACCTATGATGTCTTGCTCACTAAGAAGCTAGACATTCCGTAATTAGAATGATAAGATGATTGGCATGATATTGTACAATTTATAGGCTTTACAAAGTGCGTCCATAAGGGCTAGTATGTTCGAGAGTTCCCACTAGACTGTATGTATGATGGCTGTCAGGATATGACTATGATGGCTAACTGGACATGACTATGGTATGACTAAGATGTTTAGAATGATTGCCTTGTGAGTAGTCAAGTTGGTACGTTGCAATGTTCACAGCGAAGGAGTAAGACAAACAACATACTCTATTATGCTAACAAAAGCCCAACTCTACAGCACAATCAACAGACAAAACACTCTATCTTGAGGTTATCTTGAGGTTATCTTGAGATAATTTCGGGGCTTTAGTGTCCCCGCGGCCCGGTCCTCGACCAGGCCTCCACCCCCAGGAAGCAGCCCGTGACAGCTGACTAACACCCAGGAACCTATTTTACTGCTAGGTAACAGGGGCATCAGGGTGAAAGAAACTCTGCCCATTGTTTCTCGCCGACGCCTGGGATCGAACCCAGGACCACAGGGTCACAAGTCCAGCGTGCTGTCCGCTCGGCCGACCGGCTCCCTCTACATAACAAACTCTACATCACAGACATCTGACACGACACATCAGCTACCCAATTTCATGACGATGTTAGATAAGACAACAGCGCCTCTTACTGGCGTCTTAATCCGAGATTACCGACCATATGTGAGGGAGGAACATTCAGGTGTCAGTTATCAGATCACCGGTTGGTGGGCGGCCGTGTCTCGGCACATTCTGTCTGAGTGTCCTGATTGACGTCACAGTAATCAGGTTCTCGTCACATTCTGTCGGAGTGTCCTGATTGACGTCACAGTAATCAGGTTAAATGGGAATCTATGATGCCAGCAATAAGGCTGAGTATCGTATTTTAATTATGCATGAGCCATGTGTTGACCCTCCGACCGGCTGTTATATCAAGCTGTTACACCATGCTCCAAATTTAATAAATTTGGACCTAATTCCACAACAGTTACGACTCGCGGGGTCGTAAGCCCATATTTGGTCTAAGGATCTGATGCACGAACACCTTGGTAAACACTATTGCTAATTAGCTAGTAGAAGAGATAACTGATTTTAAGCACTGTGGTTCACAGTGTCCTCTTTCACGCCTTCTTAAGAACGTGGCCCAAGCCAGAGTCAGGTGACAATCCGGATTCCCCCCTGAATCCGGACGCGGATTCGCGATACTTAACGGCTTATAATTTTGACCCGCGATTGTGCGTTAGTTGCAACATGTCCGGTTATGAGCTCCTCTCTGACAACGCTAATGGGTGCTGAAATTTAGTACTTAACTGCGTGCGCTAGCACACACACACACACACACACACACACACACACACACACACACACACACACACAAACACACACACACACACACACACACACGTTTCACGTTAGTTTCAAAGCGTTATATGACAAAGAGTGCTGGGAAGACGGGACACCGCGAGCGTAGCTCTCATCCTGTAACTACACTTAGGTAATTACACTTAGGTAATTACACTTAGGTAATTACACTTAGGTAATTACACACACACACACACACACACACACACACACACACACACACACACACACACACTTGCAAAAAGAAGGGAAAGGGGGGGGATATGACACGAACGTATAAAATTCTCAGGGAATTGACAAAGTGGAACTAGATGAAATGTTCACACGTAATATTAACTGAACGAGGGGACACGAGTGGAAGCTGGAAACTCAGGTGAGTCACAGAGATGTTAGGAAGTTTTCTTTTAGCTTTAGAATAGTGTAAAAATGAGAGTAGTGGAATGCACTTAAGAAGCAGGTTGTGGAAGCAAACTCTATTCATAATTTTAAAGCTTAGATATAATAGGGAAATGGGACAGGAGTCATTGCTGTAAACAACCGATGGCTAGAAAGGCGGTATCCAAGAGTCAATGCTCGATCCAGCAGGCACAAGTAAGTGAATACAAACAGGTGAATACACACATATCCTCCCCCATAAAGACAAGAGCACAGGTAGCTACTCCAAGTATCCTAACGAAAGGACTATACTAGAGTGCTCTTTTGGCGCCATCACCACCTTCCCCGCCCTCCACAGGAATGCTGGAGACACCAAACCCCGGCTGAAGGCGCCCTAGCCCGCCCTGCAGAGGCCCTAGATCTGTCTGAATACACTCTAGGGTCCTGCTATAGGGACGCTATCATGACAATACGCCTGCTTCTATGCCTCCTGTTATGAATTGCTGTTGCCCTTGTATATTTCCTGTTGCTGCTGCGCTTCTATATTTCCTGTTGCTCCTGCGTTTCTATGTCTCCTGTTGCTGCTGCGATTTTATGTCTCCTGTTGCTGCTGCCCTTCTATGTCTCCTGTTGCTGCTGCGATTTTATGTCTCCTGTTGCTGCTGCCCTTCTATGCCTCCTGCTGCTGCGATTTTATGTCTCCTGTTGCTGCTGCCCTTCTATGCCTCCTGTTGCTGCTGCCCTTCTATGCCTCCTGTTGCTGCTGCGATTTTATGTCTCCTGTTGCTGCTGCCCTTCTATGCCTCCTGTTGCTGCTGCCCTTCTATGCCTCCTGTTGCTGCTGCGATTTTATGTCTCCTGTTGCTGCTGCCCTTCTATGCCTCCTGTTGCTGCTGCCTTTCTATGCCTCCTGTTGCTGCTGCCCTTCTATGCCTCCTGTTGCTGCTGCCTTTCTATGCCTCCTGTTGCTGCTGCCTTTCTATGCCTCCTGTTGCTGCTGCCTTTCTATGCCTCCTGTTGCTTTTGCCCAACAGAGTTGCTGTTGCCATCTATGTCTCAGTTATGAGTTGCCCTTCCGTCTACAAACGCAAAAGCCTTAGTATCTTACCTTGCGGTTACCTTGCGTTGATCTCGGTGCTCAACGTCCCCACGGCTCGGTCCCCGACTTGGCCTCCTAAATAATAAGAATGAGGAGTAAATAAGTAAGTCATCATTAAGAAATTTATCATCACATGCAAGCCATATATAACAAAGAATGCACAGCAATGTTGATATGAAAAGCTGTTTACGTCACGTCATTTTTAAATCTCAACAGAAAGTCTCAAAATGTGTAAATTAACGTAGCAACTGAAACTGGGATTTTCCCCCCAAAAAAATATATTTCCGTCACCCAGTTTGTTTACGATTTTTTTATATGTATAATCATACCATATACAATGCACTTTAAACTAAGTTTTACACATTAAATTATTATAATGCTACATTAAAGAATACTTTGTCCTTGTCTCGCGCGCGTGCGTGTATTCGCCTAGTTGTATTCGCCTAGTTGTGTTCACCTAGTTGTATTCACCTACTTGTTCTTGCAGGGGTTGAGCTCTGCTCTTTCGGCCCGCCTCTTAACTGTCAATCAACTGTAACTAACTAATAACTAATTTTTTTCCCCACACACACACACACAGAAAGCAGCTCCGTAACAGCTGTCTAACTCCCAGGTATCTATTTACTGCTAGGTAACAGGGGGGGGGGGCATCAGGATAAAAGAAACTTTGCCCATTTGTTTCTGCCTGGTCCGGGAATCGAACGCGGGCCACAGAGTTATGAATCCTGCGCGTTGTCCGCTCAGCTACCAGACCCTACCACACTGTGTGTGTGTACTCACCTAGTTGTACTCACCTAGTTGTACTCACCTAGTTGTACTCACCTAGTTGTGCTTGCGGGGGTTGAGCTCTGGCTCTTTGGTCCCGCCTCTCAACCGTCAATCAACAGGTGTACAGATTCCTGAGCCTACGAGGCTCTATCATATCTACACTTGAAACTGTGTATGGAGTCTGCCTCCACCACATCACTTCCTAAGGGAGTGTGTGTGTGTGTGTGTGAGCCGTATTCACCTAGATGAACTTGCAGAGTCCTGTGCTGTCTTCTGAACCTCTCCCTACCATTTTCTGGTTGTCTAACGGAGAGAGAGACTTATCCTGGATGTTTCCTGTCACACCCACTGACTGATACAATGAAAAGATCAACAATGTATGTTAGGGAAATGTGCGAGCAACAAATGAATAGATTCTGCTGCTGGATTACAATTTTGACTGCTGCTAGGAGAGTGTGACACCACATACTAGTGTCACACTCCCCTCTGAGTGTGTGTGTGTGTGACACCACATTAAGCCTTCCTTGCCACATACTGGTGAGCATCCGTTATGCCACAATCAATCACTCAAGGATGACACCTTGTCCACACGCCCAGGCGGGGCATTGTTCGAGCTAGTTAGCGCTTGTTTGTGTTTGATTGTGTTGATGGTTGTCTAGTGATTCGTTCTAGGTGT
>NC_091157.1:47502205-47504705 GCF_040958095.1 Procambarus clarkii
TCTTTCTGGTTCCTTTCTCACTCGGAAATCTTCATTCCAGGATATCTGGTCCGCTTTTGTGCCCTGTGTTATTTTGTTTCTTAGTTTTTTTTCCATTCCTTTGAGCTTTGCTTTCTTGTCTCCGTTTCACAGCAATTCCTTTAGACTGTGAGAAATATATCTGTTGCTTGTCACTATTTCTTTCGTGGTTTGTCCTAGTAGTTCTGTATTCTATTGTATTATTGAAAGTCTCTTATCGCCTTGTACTTAACCTTTCGATATACCAGCCGTCTATCGCCTGGATAGACGATAGACTGATTGCATTCCTTCCTCCATAAAAGAAGTCAATAAAAAATAATAATTAATTTCTAAAGTAAGCAACAGAGATGAATGCCTTCATGTCTAACTTATTCACTGTGAATATATGGCTAAATCTAAATGGTTCACTATTATCCATCCCCCTCCCCCCCCCCATTCTTCTGGGTCCATTGACATGCTTTTTTAGAAGATCTCTCGAGCCCGTTTTCATGAATTCAGCTCATTGCGTATCTGTACCCCCCGTAAGGAGGGGGAGTTCCTTATTTTCTCACGAATAAAGTATCGCATGATTAAGAGTGGAGACCCATTTCAGTGACAGATCTTTCCAATATAGTTATAGCTGGCTTTGCTTATTTTACCTTAGGCCTACTACTTAGGTAGTATATATATATATATATATATATATATATATATATATATATATATATATATATATATATATATATATATATATATATATATATATATATATATATATATATATATATATATAACTGAAAACTCACACCCCAGAGTCACTTCTGGGGTGTGAGTTTTCAGTTGCATATTGTCCTGGGGACCATTCAGGCTTGTTCGCACACATATATATATATATATATATATATATATATATATATATATATATATATATATATATGTATATATATATATATATATATATATATATATATATATATATATATATATATATATATATATATATATTTCTCTTATTGTTATAGGTCAAGTAGGCAGTCACTAAAAGGTCCACAGCCTACGACACACCGCTCTTCAAATTTCCAGTCCGTCTAAGTCAAAATCAAACCCCCTTTTTCCCTCTCTTTTTTCACTTTCTCTTCTTACTAAGTGGAAGACTTTGGCTGGAAGGAGGGGGGGGGGGTCGCATTAATTTTCTCTCCTAACACTTTCGCGTTTGTGAAAGCAGTTATATTCAGCCTCGTATGTCAATTCTTTGAGTTAAAAGTGTAGATGTGTATGTGTTAAAGATTAATGCAGCGTCTGGGATCCTCTGGAACGTAGATTCGAACCCTCGTCACGGCCCTTGTGGATTTGTTCATGTGTGTTTGTGAATGTGTATATGTATTGTGTGCCTGTATGTATGAATACATGTATGCATGTGTGAGAGTCCACTATAGCCAGGGGCGGCGAGCCTCGACCTCCCTAACAATCCCGGCATGAAGCTTCCCCCAATCCAGTGGGTGTCTAGCACTCTCCAGGCCAGTAACGAACGTGGGGTTGAGGGGTGAAAGACAACCCTCTGTTGAAAAACAGTCTGCCAGCTGGTCAGGTGGCGCTCCATAGAGCCGTAACGAGCACCGACACCCCACAACTGCCTCTAAAATATCTTTAATTGGGGCTCCGGTGCTCTGTTGGTTGAGGGGAGAAAGGGGTTGAGGTGGGGCATTGTTTCCTGGTTTGTGGGGGGGGGGGAGTTGAAGAGGAATCGAGGGGGAAATAGATGGCTTTGTTTGTGTGTGCTCAGCTAGTTGTGCTTGCGGGAGTTGAGCTCTGGCTCTTTGGGCCCGCCTCTTAACTATCAATTACTATTTTTTTTTTAGGTACGTCAGTAGTGGACAGACGAAATATGGAATGGTAGTTAGCACACGAACCACGCCGAGAGTATCGAAATAGACAGGAAAAAGGGTGCAAGGAATGAAATCATCTTCCTGTGCGATCTTAGAAGGTTGCTGAAAAAAACATTCTGGCCCAGGATAGAACAGGCTAAAAGGAAAATGTACGAGGAGAGAAAAGAGGAGATTTTGAACCGTTTTCAGATGTAGGAGAGAGAGAGAGAGAGAGAGAGAGAGAGAGAGAGAGAGAGAGAGAGAGAGAGAGAGAGAGAGAGAGAGAGAGAGATAGAGAGAGAGAGAGAGAGAGAGAGAGAGAGAGAGAGAGAGAGAGAGAGAGAGAGAGAGAGAGAGAGAGATAGAGAGAGATAGAGAGAGAGAGAGAGAGAGAGAGAGATAGAGAGAGAGAGAGAGAGAGAGAGAGAGAGAGAGAGAGAGAGAGAGAGAGAGAGAGAGAGAGAGAGAGAGAGAGAGAGAGAGAGAGAGAGAGAGAGAGAGAGAGAGAGAGAGAGAGAGAGAGAGAGAGAGAGAGAGAGAGAGAGAGAGAGAGAGAGAGAGAGAGAGAGAGAGATAGAGAGAGATAGAGAGAGAGAGAGAGAGAGAGAGAGAGAGATAGAGAGAGAGAGAGAGAGAGA